>NW_028270188.1:49554709-49637209 GCF_037043375.1 Chiloscyllium plagiosum
TTTCTCTCTCCTCTTTCTCTCTCTCTTTCTCTCTCCTCTTTCTCTCTCCTCTTTCTCTCTCCTCTTTTCTCTCTCCTCTTTCTCTCTCCTCTTTCTCTCTCCTCTTTCTCTCTCCTCTTTCTCTCTCCTCTTTCTCTCTCTCTCTCTCTCTCTCTTTTCTCTCTCTCTCTCTCTCTCTCTCTCTCTCTCGCTGACCCACAGAGTGATCCATAAGTGTGCCATGTGTGATACAGTTTTCACCCAATCAGCCACTGCTCAGCTCCCACTTTGACCAACACCTGACCAAGCAACGGGTCAACGTCTTCAAGTGCCCTCAGTGCCCAGTGCTTTACGCTCAGAAAAGGACCATGATGGAGCACATCAAGGTGAGCACAGAAATACCATCATCTTCCATCTGCTCCTCCTGCAATCACCTCCCTCCACGACCATAAACCAGGAGATGTTGGTTTAGCTGGGCACAATGGAGAAATCCGATATGGCAGGTTCTAGCATGAGAATTTATTTCAAACCCCATAGTTCACTGCTGGTGCGGCGCTGTCGGAGGGTCAGCGCTGAGGGAGCGGGCGCTGTCGGAGGGTCAGCGCTGAGGGAGCGGGCGCTGTCGGAGGGTCAGCGCTGAGGGAGCGGGCGCTGTCAGAGGGTCAGCGCTGAGGGAGCGGGCGCTGTCGGAGGGTCAGCGCTGAGGGAGCGGGCGCTGTCGGAGGGTCAGCGCTGAGGGAGCGGGCGCTGTCGGAGGGTCAGCGCTGAGGGAGCGGGCGCTGTCGGAGGGTCAGCGCTGAGGGAGCGGGCGCTGTCGGAGGGTCAGCGCTGAGGGAGCGGGCGCTGTCGGAGGGTCAGCGCTGAGGTAGTATGGAGGTGTTGTCTTTCCGAGGAGCCTGGTTATTGAGCTGCCTATTCCAGAGATACTGGATGTGATGTCGGCTGTGCCATCCTTCTGTTTAATCACCTGTTTTCGGCTCTCACTCTGGAGTGTGTGGGGCCTGAATGTGCTTTGTTGGGCAATAAAGATTTTTCCCACTTACTAAGGTCATAGAATCCCTACAGTGTGGAAACAGGCCTTTTGGCCCAACAAGTCCACACCGACAGTCTGAAGACCCACCCAGAACCATTCACCTCCCCCATTATCCTAAATTTACCCCTGACCAATGCACCTAACCTATACATTCCTGAATACCATGGCAGTTTAGCATAACCAATTCACCCTAACCTGCACATCTTTGGACTGTGGGAGGAAGCCCACGCAGACACAATGGGGAGGATGTCCAAACTCCAGTCGCCCGAGGCTGGATTTGAACCCAGGTCCCTGGCGCAGTAAGGCAGCAGTGCTAACCATTGGGCCACCTGTACATGATTGTCAAGACTCTTGGATACTCTGGGAATGCCTTGCCGTGAAATGTCCGGACGGGACAAGAGCACTGTGCTGACAGGAAAGGGAGCAAATCTGCCATTGCTGAGACATGTGGCTGAGGAGGCAGAGGGCATCTCCTGGTACATCAGCAACCCCAGGGAGGGAGGGAAGGCTGAACGGGTTCATCTCTTGCTCTCTTGTGCTTTGATCAAATCAGTAATGGTTGCCTGTCTTCCCTCAGAGCACCCATTCCAACTTGAAGAGTGAGGATGCAGCCCCCGGCTGGACCATGCCACCTGAGAAAGGCACGGCCAAGTCCAGCCCGGACTCCACCGACGTCTCCACCGATGAGTCTTCCACCAGCTCCAAGGCCGTGCTGAGCCTCCAGCGCAGGAAGGAGATGAGGCTGAAGCTGAAGAACGCTGGCTGGACGTGTGGACAATGCCAGATGTGGTTCCCTGAGCGTGAGGAGTATGTCACCCACATGAAGAAGGACCACGGCAAGGTCAGTGCCCAGCAGTGATGTCTCCACCCTCTCCCTCACCCTTCACCATTATCTTAACTCAGCGCTGAGTACGTCCAGTAACATAGCCTCCACCACCTTCTGACAAAGACAATTCCAGGGGGTAACCAGCCTCTAAGAGAAACACATTCTCCATCTTTCTCTCTCAACATTTCATTGACTGACTGGTTTCCCCTTCAATCATCATAGAGTCCTTGAGAGTGGGAGCAGGGCATTCGGCCCATTGAATCCACACCAACACTCCTCTCTCCACATCCCCTCCATAACCCTGCATTTCCCACGGCCAATCCACCCTAACCTGCACATCCCTGGACACTATGGGACAATGTCCCATGGCCAATCCACCCTAACCTGCACATCCCTGGGTGCTATGGGACAATTTCCCAGGGCCAATCCACCCTAACCTGCACATCCCTGGGTGCTATGGGACAATTTCCCATGGCCAATCCACCCTAACCTGCACATCCCTGGGCACTATGGGACAATTTCCCACGGCCAATCCACCCTATCCTGCACATCCCTGGGCACTATGGGACAATTTCCCACGGCCAATCCACCCTAACCTGCACATCCCTGGGCACTATGGGACAATTTCCCACGGCCAATCCACCCTAACCTGCACATCCCTGGGCACTATGGACAATTTCCCATGGCCAATCCACCCTAATCTGCACATCCCTGGGCACTATGGGACAATTTCCCACGGCCAATCCACCCTAACCTGAACATCCCTGGACACTATGGAACAATTTCCCATGGCCAACCCACCCTAACCTACACTTCCCTAGGCACTATGGGACAATTTCCCACGGCCAACCCACCCTAACCTGCACATCCCTGGGCACTATGGGACAATTTCCCACGGCCAATCCACCCTAACCTGCACATCCCTGGGCGCTATGGGACAATTTCCCACGGCCAATCCACCCTAACCTGCACATCCCTGGGTGCTATGGGACAATTTCCCATGGCCAATCCACCCTAACCTGCACATCCCTGGGCGCTATGGGACAATTTCCCACAGCCAATCCACCCTAACCTGCACATCCCTGGGCACTATGGGACAATTTCCCACGGCCAATCCACCCTAACCTGTACATCCCTGGGCACTATGGGACAATTTCCCACGGCCAATCCACCCTAACCTGCACATCCCTGGGCACTATGGGACAATTTCCCATGGCCAATCCACCCTAACCTGCACATCCCTGGGCACTATGGGACAATTTCCCATGGCCAATCCACCCTAACCTGCACATCCCTGGGCACTATGGGACAATTTCCCATGGCCAATCCACCCTAACCTGCACATCCCTGGGCACTATGGGACAATTTCCCATGGCCAATCCACCCTAACCTGCACATCCCTGGGCACTATGGGACAATTTCCCACGGCCAATCCACCCTAACCTGCACATCCCTGGGCACTATGGGACAATTTCCCACGGCCAATCCACCCTAACCTGCACATCCCTGGGCACTATGGACAATTTCCCATGGCCAATCCACCCTAATCTGCACATCCCTGGGCACTATGGGACAATTTCCCACGGCCAATCCACCCTAACCTGAACATCCCTGGACACTATGGAACAATTTCCCATGGCCAACCCACCCTAACCTACACTTCCCTAGGCACTATGGGACAATTTCCCACGGCCAACCCACCCTAACCTGCACATCCCTGGGCACTATGGGACAATTTCCCACGGCCAATCCACCCTAACCTGCACATCCCTGGGCGCTATGGGACAATTTCCCACGGCCAATCCACCCTAACCTGCACATCCCTGGGTGCTATGGGACAATTTCCCATGGCCAATCCACCCTAACCTGCACATCCCTGGGCGCTATGGGACAATTTCCCACGGCCAATCCACCCTAACCTGCACATCCCTGGGCACTATGGGACAATTTCCCACGGCCAATCCACCCTAACCTGTACATCCCTGGGCACTATGGGACAATTTCCCACGGCCAATCCACCCTAACCTGCACATCCCTGGGCACTATGGGACAATTTCCCATGGCCAATCCACCCTAACCTGCACATCCCTGGGCACTATGGGACAATTTCCCATGGCCAATCCACCCTAACCTGCACATCCCTGGGCACTATGGGACAATTTCCCATGGCCAATCCACCCTAACCTGCACATCCCTGGGCACTATGGGACAATTTCCCACGGCCAATCCACCCTAACCTGCACATCCCTGGGCACTATGGGACAATTTCCCACGGCCAATCCACCCTAACCTGCACATCCCTGGGCACTATGGGACAATTTCCCACGGCCAATCCATCCTAACCTGCACATCCCTGGGCACTACGGGACAATTTCCCATGGCCAATCCACCCTAACCTGCACATCCCTGGGCACTATGGGACAATTTCCCACGGCCAATCCACCCTAACCTGCACATCCCTGGGCACTATGGGACAATTTCCCACGGCCAATCCACCCTAACCTGCACATCCCTGGGCACTATGGGACAATTTCCCACGGCCAATCCATCCTAACCTGCACATCCCTGGACACTATGGGACAATTTCCCATGGCCAATCCACCCTAACCTGCACATCCCTGGGCACTATGGGACAATTTCCCATGGCCAATCCACCCTAACCTGCACATCCCTGGGCACTATGGGACAATTTCCCACGGCCAATCCACCCTAACCTGCACATCCCTGGGCACTATGGGACAATTTCCCACGGCCAATCCACCCTAACCTGCACATCCCTGGGCACTATGGGACAATTTCCCACAGCCAATCCACCCTAACGTACACATTTTGGATTGCGGGAGGAAACTGGGGCACCTGGAAGAAACCCATGCAGGCACGGTGGCAGAATGTGCAAACTCCACACACAGTTGCCCCGAGGGTGGAATCAAACCCAGGTTCTTGGAACTGAGAGGCAGCAGAATCTCTGAGCCATAGTGCTACCCCAAAGGGGGGAAATGAGTACCAGGGAGTAGGCAGACTTTAAAGTGGAAACATCCCCCTGTATCTGACTCCTCTCGTCTCCTCTGCAACTTGGGCACGTTTCAATAAGGTCACCTCGGTATCTTCTCACCACCACTCTCCCCCCCCCACCCCGGCAGGGGCTCAGCCTTCCCTCAGAGGGTAAGCCTTTAGTCCTGGAACGAGATGAATGACATTCACCTCGCTATTGTTTATGGGATCTTTCTCTGTTTGAAGTGGTTTCGAACCAGACTGATCCCTGGGGTGACATATGAGGAGAGACTGGCTCAGTCAGGAGTGTGTTCACTGGAGTTTAGGAAAACGAGGGGTGGGAATCTCAGAGAAACCTAGAAAAGTCTGACCGGCTGTGACCGTAGGTGTAAGTGGGAACTGCAGAAGCTGGAGATTAGAGTCAAGATTAAGAGTAATGCTGGGAAAGCACAGCAGGTCAGGCAGCATCCGAGGAGCAGGAAAATTGACATGAATGCAGGAAGGATGTTCTCACTGACTGAGAAGACCAGAACCTGGAGGTAGACAAACGGGAGGCTGGAAGAACATAGCGAGCCAGACGGCATCAGGAGGTGGAGAAGTCAACGTTTCAGAGTCAGACTCAAATGAGGAGAAATGTCTTCATCCAGAAAGTCGGGAATTCTCTGCCACAGAAAGTGGTCGGGGCCGAAACATTGAATGTTTGGATATAGTTTGGAGTTGGAGAGAGAGTGCAAAGCAGGGGACTGTGTTGGCCCATCAGCTGTGATAGTATTGAATGGCAGAGCAGGCTGAATGGCCTGTTTTATGTGACGTTTGGGGCCAAGGTTCGCAGTAGTTGATGGTGAAGCTTGAGGAGGTTTTCTCTGAGATGGGAGGGTGTTGCCCCAGAGCGCTAACGTTAGTTTCTGGTGTGTTTTTTTTTTTTGTCCCCTCCTGTCGGTGCAGGCGATGAAGAAGTTCCCGTGCAGACTCTGTGAGAGATCATTCTGCTCCGCTCCCAGCTTGCGAAGGCATGTCCGGGTCAACCACGAGGGGATTAAACGCGTCTACAGCTGCAGGTAAGCCAACCGCTCCCAGCTCAAAGCTTCTCTCCGGGGTGGAGTGGTTATCACGGCCAGGGCCCTGCTCACACTGAGGGTCGGGCGTGGGGGTGAGGGGAGCCGTCCAGGTGCAGCCTGCGGCCTAGTGTCTCACCCCTTCCCCCTCCCAAGCCAGGGTCTGACTCTCAGCAAGACAGCTGACTGCAGTACACCCCAGCCCGTTTCCTCCACTCACCCTGGCAGCAGCGGGCTGAGAATTGCAAGCACGGCTTAAATTCGGAAACGGAAAGTGGGTCTCCGTGGTGGTGACCGTGGAGCTATACCGGCTGGTCGCTAGGAATTCCTTCACAAACTAAGCCCACTGTGCCAGGCCCTGGTCTGGGAACCGTTCACTGGCTCCAGCCCAGTGATTCCCTGGCCCACTCTTTACTCCTCTCCCTGGGCTGAGCTGAGCAGCCAGTCTCTCTGTTCTGTCAGACTCTCAGCCAGCACCCCCAAAAGGCTGACCTTCAGCATCTCCTGCGGTCGGCACGAGTCCATTCAGCCCGTGGCTGACCTCTGTGCGGCCTGACTGGGTTCGATTTATTGTAGTCACGTGTGCCTAAGTACGGTGAAAGGTTTTGTTTTGTGAGCAGTACAGACAGATCGTAGCAAACAGGGACATGGAGATCCTGGGGAGCTTGGTCAGAGCGAGACATACAGGGTTACAGCTGCACAGGAGGGGCACAAAGCAAGATCAATATTGTTTGAAGTGAGAGAGATCCATTTGTCAGTCTAATAACAGTGGGGGGAGGGGAAGAAGCTGTTCCTGAATCTGATGGTGCGTGTGTTCAAGCTTCTGTATCTTCTGCCAGACTGATGAGGTTGGAAGAGAGCATTACCGGGGTGGGAAGGAGCGTCTTTGATGTTGGCAGACTTTCCATGGCAACAAGAATATTTCCTATTGTGAAAACTGTGATTCCAAGATCTTTCCGGGTGCCGCATCCCCCTGTTCCGGTCATCTCTTCCTGAAATTTAAGCTTTGGGATCTGACCTCCCAGCAGCTGTCCCTATATTTCAGTAGAAGCCAGCTGGTGGCAAAGGGAGGTTCAGGCACACCGTGAATTGGTGGCATTGATGACAAGGCCATTTAGCCCACCGTGCCTATGCTAGCCCTTTGGTAGATCAGTCCCCATAATCCTGGATCCGTAGCCCTGCAAGTGTATTTCCCCGAATTCCCCATTTTTGTTTCTTTTGCAAGCTCCTATTGAACGTCAGGCAGCACGGCCCAGATCACAACATCCCACTGCTTCTGCTTTTTAAACAAAAAAAAGCTTCCTTGAGTCATCTTTGGTTCTTTTGCCAATTATGTTAAATTTCTGTCCCTCCCTCTAGTTACCGCCCCGCCCAGAACTGTCAACAATTCCCTGTTTATCTGAGCTACAAACTTCCGGTGTGATTTTGAAAACCATTATCAAGTTTCCTCCTGTATGTAGAGATCAATCACTGATCCTCAGTGTGAATTGAACTCCTCAACTCTTTTCCCCCCCCAAAATACACACACACACACACACACACACACACACACACACACACACACACACACACCGGTCCTGTTGGAGGATGTCTCCCCCTGCTGTCCCTCTGTGACCTTGATGTCCTTCCTACAGCCTGCAAGCAACCCCACAGCCAAGGTCAAACAAGTGCTTTGCTTTTGAAAGTAAATCATATTCAGTCTGCTTGCGTTTGTAATCTCGTTTCTCTGTAAATGACTGTGAGAGTGCCTTGTACCATTTAGTTCAACACCGTAGGAACGGGAGCAGGCCATTCGATCCTTCCCTACCAATCAATACGATCGTGGCTGATCGAACACTTCAATGCCTTTTAGTCGCCCCGTCCTCCTAACCCTGTACAGCACTGGGAATGAGAAATCTATCAATCCCTACCTTCAACGTTCTCAAAGACTGAAGCTTTTCCAACCCGCTTCAGCAGGGAATTCCTCGGAGTTAAAACAAAGAAGTCTCCTCGTCTTTGTCTCAAGTGTTATCTATCTTATTTTTAAATCGTGCCCCTGATTCTCCTCTCGAGTCAAGAGTTTGGTGCTGGAAAAGCACAGCAGATCAGGCAGCATCCGAGGAGCAGGAGAATCGACGGTTCAGGCCGGGGTCCTTCACCAGGAAAGCCCTTCATCGTGCCTCGGTTCTCATCTCCCCAAACAAGGCAAAACACCTTTTCCGCATCTCCTCTGTCCATGCTTTGTTTTGTAAGTCTCGATGAGAAAATCTCTCATTCTTCAGCGTTTCAGAGAAGGTTTCTCCGATCTTTCTCCATAAGACAGTCCCATCCTCCCTGCGGGTGTGTCTGGTGAACCTTCGCTGCATTCCCTCCCTGGCAACAGCTTTGTCCTTTGTGTTACTCCTGATCCAAAATGAAATGCTTGCCGCTCCCAAGTAATTTTCAATCTCTCCTCCTGTGTCTGTTTGTTTCAACAGACCATGTCTGAGCAGGCAAGAGCCCTCCGTTAGAAACTCCCATCAAGTTAATCCAATGTGATTTGCCTTGACCTTGCACTGACTGGGGTATAGCATTTGAAGGCACCAATCGGGGGGGGGGGGGGGGGGCAGTGATTGGAAGATTGTGACTGCAGCCTCTTCACTGTCCGCCCTTGCTTCCCTACACCTCCAAGTGGACCTCATGATTGACCCTCTTTCTTAATTTCTCCTCCTCCTCCTCCACCACCACCATCGGTTCTCATCCTGTTCCGATGTAGCCGCTGCCTCTCATCCTCCTCCCTTTGTGAAAACCAACATGGAGGACTCCCATTCTGCTGGGGTCCGCAAGGAGATGATGTTTTTGGTCTCTAATCATGTTTTGGACCAGATCAGACCCCTCAAAATATTCAGTTGATAGTCTAGACCCTAGCTTTTTCTTATTTTAATGGTGAATGTAAGTTGTGTTCCAGATGCAATTCGATTGGTCAACCTACCAGATTGAAAGCAAAACACACTTTATTCATCCATTATAGTCACAATGCAACAAACAAAAGAAATAGTTGGAATAGCTCTATTAGAAAACTTAACAGTAGATGCAGTAACTGTTACTAATTATTGGATGGCTCAGTGGTTAGCACTGGATGGGTATATGAATAGGAAGGGTTTGGAGGGATATGGGCCGGGTACTGGCAGGTGGGACTAGATTGGGTTGGGATATCTGGTCGGCATGGACGGGTTGGACTGAAGGGTCTGTTTCCATGCTGTACATCTCTATGACTCTCAGTACCAGGGACCCGGGTTCGATTCCAGCCTCGGGCGACTGTCTGTGTGGAGTTTGCACGTTTTCCCTGTGTCTGCGTGGGTTCCCTCCGGGTGCTCCTCCCACAGCCCAAAGATGTTCAGGTTAGGTGAATTGGCCATGCTAAATTATTTTATGGAATTCATTGTCAGTGGAGGCTGGGACGTTAAATGTCTTCAAGGCAGAGATTGATAATTTCTTGATCTCACTAGGAATTAAGGGCAACGGGGATAGTGCGGGTAAGTGGAATTGAAATGCCCATCAGCCATGATTAAATGGTGGAGTGGACTCGATGGGCCAAATGGCCTTACTTCCACTCCTTTGTCTTATGGTCTTAAATTAGCCATAGTGTTCAGGGAGATTTAGACTCAGTGCATTAGTCAGGGGAAATGTAGAGTAATAGGGTAGGGAATTGGGTCTGGGTGGGTTGCTGTTCAGTAGATTAGTGTGAACTTGTTGGGCCAAATGGCCTGTTTCCACACTGTAGGGATTCTATGCAGTAACTATTACTAATTAACTGTTTCACTATTGTAATGTTCTGTCAACACACCCTTCGCAAAAAAGGGGAAATTAGAAAAGCAGGTGGTGTCATGTGTAACTCCCACAAGAGGATGGCCCTCAGCTTTTGGCTGTGACCGAGTGGCGGGGGGAAACATAGCTTCTACCTCTTCAAGACTCCCAACAGCAACTGCTGAAAGCTCAAACTAAAAGGCCTGGTTCCCTGGGAGCTTGACCACACCCAGCCAGGCTGCTTCTATTGTTTGAAAAAAATCCCAAGTCCCCCTCCGAAGCTGTGGCTCTGGTTGACTGCTCAGCACCCGCTGCCTTACAAGCTCCCTTCAAAGCATAAACCGGGACAAAACACACCTCTTAAAGCCACAGTATCATCAGAGTCAGGTGTTGTCACCTGAATGGTGTGAGTGAGTGTGGTCTTTGATATTTTCCGGTTGCTGTAACGGTGAGTGGCCGTATTTCTGGATCGCTGGTTGAGCAGATTTTCAGTGTTGTTGAGTTGCTTCCTTCACTGTTTGCCTCTTGCAGTGCTTCTGCTGGTGCTCAGGCTCCATGTTGATATCATTTAAGAGTTATTTTGTCCTTCCCAGCCTCATTCGGTGCTTGTTCCTTCACTCTTTTCGCCACAGGGTGGTTTACCCTCTGGGCAATTCTCAAGTCCAGTATGTCTGAAAGCATACAAGCGAAAACAGATCTTGCCAGGGGATCCCAGCAGGTCTGACCACATCTGTGGAGAGAAATCCAAGTTAACGTTTCGGCCCGAATGACCCTTCCTTTGAACTGTTCTGAGGAAGATCCACTCAACCCGAAACGTTAGCTCTGATTTCTCTCCGCAGATGCACTGAGCCTTTATTGCAATTTCTGCTTTTGTTTCTGATTTCCAGCATTTGCAGTTGTTTTGAGTTTTTAATTAGTTTCAAAGGGCACTGAGGTTTCTCTACTGGCTGGATGCAGTAAAGATTCCGAGTTCAGTAATCAAGCTGACATTTCGCAGAGTGGGACTGAATTTAAAAAGGACACTTCTTGTTTTTGATCTGCCCAATCCCTAGAGTTCAGGGTGTGTGGGTCTGAATCCCACTGTGGAAGATTGAGGAAATTTAAGTTCAACAAAAAACCTGCGATTAAAAAGCTAGCCAACGGTATAAAATCTGTCCTAAAGTTCCTTTAGTTCATGTATGTCCTTTAGGGAAGGAAATCTGTTTTTGCCTGGTCTGGCCTATGTATCATTCCCCACCCACAGCAATGGGCCTGACTCTTAACTACTCTCCAGGCAATAAGGGACAGGCAACAAATACTCAGCCAGCCCAGCGTGCCCGCACTGCGTGAGTGAATATAAAACAATTCCGATTTCAGTACTGCTTTCGACATTGACTGTCACTGTGCTTCCTGGATAGTTCGACCTATCACTTTTACCCCCACCTCTGTCCATTTATTGCGCACTCAGCTACCTTCCTCCCATCTCCACCCCCACCACCACCCCATCCCATTTATCTCTCCACCCCTGAGGCTCCCAGCCTCATTCCTGATGAAGGGCTTTTGCCAGAAACGTTGATTTTCCTGCTCCTCGGATGCTGCCTGACCTGCTGTGCTTTCCCGGCGCCACTCTAATCTCCAGCATCTGCAGTGCCTACTTTCGCCATACATATACAGACAGACAGACACACACACGTATACACACACGCACACGTTATACATACACACACACACACGTACGCACACGTATGCGCACGCACACGTGCGCACACCTACACGTGCGCACACCTACACGTGCGCGTGCACGCGCGTGCATATATATATGCAGAGACGCGCATATATATATATGCAGAGACGCGCATATATATATATGCAGAGACGCGCATATATATATATGCAGAGACGCGCATATATATATATATGCAGAGACGCGCATATATATATATATGCAGAGACGCGCATATATATATATATGCAGAGACGCGCATATATATATATATGCAGAGACGCGCATATATATATATATGCAGAGACGCGCATATATATATATATGCAGAGACGCGCATATATATATATATGCAGAGACGCGCATATATATATATGCAGAGACGCGCATATATATATATGCAGAGACGCGCATATATATATATGCAGAGACGCGCATATATATATATGCAGAGACGCGCATATATATATATGCAGAGACGCGCATATATATATATGCAGAGACGCGCATATATATATATGCAGAGACGCGCATATATATATATGCAGAGACGCGCATATATATATATGCAGAGACGCGCATATATATAGATGCAGAGACGCGCATATATATAGATGCAGAGACGCGCATATATATAGATGCAGAGACGCGCATATATATAGATGCAGAGACGCGCATATATATAGATGCAGAGACGCGCATATATATAGATGCAGAGACGCGCATATATATAGATGCAGAGACGCGCATATATATATATAGATGCAGAGACGCGTATATATATATAGATGCAGAGACGCGCATATATATATATAGATGCAGAGACGCGCATATATATATATAGATGCAGAGACGCGCATATATATATATAGATGCAGAGACGCGCATATATATATATAGATGCAGAGACGCGCATATATATATATAGATGCAGAGACGCGCATATATATATATAGATGCAGAGACGCGCATATATATATATAGATGCAGAGACGCGCATATATATATATAGATGCAGAGACGCGCATATATATATATAGATGCAGAGACGCGCATATATATATATAGATGCAGAGACGCGCATATATATATATAGATGCAGAGACGCGCATATATATATATAGATGCAGAGACGCGCATATATATATATAGATGCAGAGACGCGCATATATATATATAGATGCAGAGACGCGCATATATATATATAGATGCAGAGACGCGCATATATATATATAGATGCAGAGACGCGCATATATATATATATATAGATGCAGAGACGCGCATATATATATATAGATGCAGAGACGCGCATATATATATATATATAGATGCAGAGACGCGCATATATATATATAGATGCAGAGACGCGCATATATATATATAGATGCAGAGACGCGCATATATATATATAGATGCAGAGACGCGCATATATATATATAGATGCAGAGACGCGCATATATATATATAGATGCAGAGACGCGCATATATATATATAGATGCAGAGACGCGCATATATATATACAGATGCAGAGACGCGCATATATATATATAGATGCAGAGACGCGCATATATATATACAGATGCAGAGACGCGCATATATATATATAGATGCAGAGACGCGCATATATATATATAGATGCAGAGACGCGCATATATATATATAGATGCAGAGACGCGCATATATATATATAGATGCAGAGACGCGCATATATATATATAGATGCAGAGACGCGCATATATATATATAGATGCAGAGACGCGCATATATATATATAGATGCAGAGACGCGCATATATATATATAGATGCAGAGACGCGCATATATATATATAGATGCAGAGACGCGCATATATATATATATATAGATGCAGAGACGCGCATATATATATATATATAGATGCAGAGACGCGCATATATATATATATATATATATATAGATGCAGAGACGCGCGCGCACGCACGTACAGCGCAGGAACAGGCCCTTCGGCCCACAATATTGTGCTGAGCATGACACCTGCCCTTTCTCCATATCCCTCTGGTCCTGTTATAAGCATGTGCTTACCTAAAAGCCCATTAAACACCCCTGTTGTATCTCCCTCCACCACTCCGGCAATGTGTTACAGACTCCTACCACTCTGTGATTAAAACAAAAACGTGCCCCTTGAGTCTCCTTTGAATTTCCCCCCCCCCCCTCGCTTTAAATGCACGCTCCCTAGTTTTGGACATTTCAACTCTGGGAAAAGGGTCTGACCGTCAACCCTATCCAGGCATCTCATAATTTTATAGACTTCTATCAAATCTCTCCTCAGCCTCTGCTGCTCCAAACAACCCGAGTTTTTCTAGCCCCTCCTTACAACTCATACTCTCTAATCCAGGCAAATTGGATCGATCCATTCAAATTCACATCCACCATGCCATCACCTTTTTATTCCTTATGATGGTCTACATCTCCATGCACTCGAGTGCAGATATTTTCTAATCACCCTGTTTACAGAGAGAGTATTGCGCCCCTCTGGAGCAGGTGGGACTTGAACTTCCTGGCTCAGAGGTAGGAGCATTGCCACTGCACCCCAGGCACCCTTAGCACTCGAGCGTATGATTGTACCCACGCACTTGTCCTTTACAACCGAAGAGATTCATTTTTGCGAGGCAGCCTTGTTTGTTGCTTTGAGTGCCGCATTGTCACGTAGCGAATGTTGATCTACCTCCCACGTAACGTGGCGTTCCTCTGGGAAAGAACTTTCTCGTGATGGAGAAACTGTCTGAGAGGATTCAGGCACAGTCTTAATGAAACACTCCATGCCCATAGCACTCACTCATAAAACTGTGGGTTCCTCCTTTTTCTCGTTTAGTTGCTCTCAAAGTCGTCTTGTTATTTAGAAGGCGTGCAGAGCAGCGTTGTGATATCCTGCCTGTCATTTCAGACACTGCAGCGAAGGCAAGAGGACGTTCAGCAGTCGCCTGACTCTGGAGAAACATTTGCAAGTCATTCACGGTATTAACATGGCAGACCACGCTCAGGACCAGGAGAATCTCTTCGAGAGAGTGAGCATTAAGGTAACGCCACTCAGACAGAATGTACGTTACAGACTTCCAGAGTAACAGCCCCTCCGCCCAGTGGCTGGGCTAGAAAAGCACCTTGTAGATTACAGCCTGGACCAGGCGGTCGTTCGTTCAATGCTTGGTCTGCGCTGAATTAATGGAACTCTGGCAAGGCAGCAGTCTGGGTCGATCCTGGGGTACGGAGGGGAAATGCAGCCAGTGTTTCTGCTGCTAATCGCTGTTGAGAGACTCCTACTGGAAGTGGAGTGTTTAAAGTGTTGATCAGGACTGGATTGGATTCCACTATGCTCCTTCCATGGTCATTTCGTGCTGCGTTGTAAATCATGTTTAATAGTCTTGGTCCTGTACTGTGGAGCTCTTTCAGTACAACAGACTTCGGGAGCAACACTGAGCAAATCTGCTAGTGATGACGTTTTTAAAAAATCTTTATTTTTCTCTCTTTCACATTCTGGGTCTCTTGCTCTTTCTCCTACTCACTGTTCTGCCCTCACTTTCTCCTCTTACCCTCCTCACTTTCTCTGTGTCTCCTTTGCTTGCTCTTGCTATCTGGTTCAATTGCACTGTTCCACTCTCATCATGCGTGTGTCCCCCCCCCCCCCCACTGCCCCCTGCTGCTGCCTCACTCACACGTGCTCTCGCTCTCTGTCCACTCTCATGACTGCTCGCTCTCGCTCTCCCCTCGATCTGGTGCCCACTTGGTCCCACACCGCACCCACCTGATACCCCTTCGGCCTACTTATGGGTGTGCCCTCGTTGTCTCGCTGGCTTGCACTCTCAATCACCTTTTTTGGCCACTTTCCCACCCTCGACGCCTGGCTCACTTGGCCATTCTGCCCCCTCACTTTCACGCCTCCTCTTCCACCTGGCCCACTCCCCTTCGTCTTTCCGTGATACCCCACCCCCCGCTCGCCTGTTTGGCATGTCCCTGCCCAATATCATACCCTTACTGCACGGCTCCCTATTGGACTGGCTTCGTCTGTCTGGCTCACTCATGTATCCACCCACTTCGGTTCGGTTCACTCCTGTGCTCACCATTCATGTCTCTCTCTCTGTCCGACTCGCTGTCACCTGCTCGGTCTCTCACTCTCTCCCTGTCTCTCTCTCTCTCTCTTTCTCTCTGTCTCTCTCGCTCTCTCTCTCTCTCTCTTTCTCTCTCGCTCTCAACAGACCACCATTCGCAAGCGGCCGAGCTCCAGGGACGGGCCGGAGCACTGGGGCTCCGAAGGCGCCAAGACCCGGAAGCTGAACGGGAGCTCGCCTTTCCGATGCATGAAATGTGGCCAGACATGCAGCAGCTTCTCCGATTTCCACAAGCACATCGCCCAGCACCGAACCGGTGGCTCATCGTTTCAGTGCCGTCACTGTGGGCTCTGCTTCGCTGCCCAGCTCTCGTTAAACCGTCACCTCTTCATCGTGCACGGACTGAAAGAGTCCGGGGGGCCAAAGGGAACTGAGGACAAGGGAGACCCCGAGTGGATCAAGCTGGAGGGCGGGGTGATTTGCGACGTCTGCGGGAAGCTGTTTGAGAGCGTGCCGTTGTTAAAAACGCACTTTCGGACACACGGGATGGCCTTTATCAAATCGAAGCAAAATGGTCTGGATAAGTAAGTGCCCAGTACGTCGATGGAAGCTTACTTTCACAAGGATGTTTTTATTTATATAGTGCCTGGCAGGGTGAATGCCAGAGAGCGCAAGGTCCCGAGAGGGGGAGAGCAAGTCTCCTTGTTTCATTGTCGTCATCTCCCACCCCCACCCCCCCCCCTCCCCCACCTCTTCTTTCGCAGTTCAGCCCTCCTTCTGGGTGACAATCTGAGAGGGGGACGTGGGGGTTTTACTGGAGAGGGAGGTGTGGTTTACCCAGTCTGGTACAGAGCCCACAGACCTGGAAGGGACTGAGTCCCGTTCCCAGGCCGTATGGAGTCTGCCCGATCTCACCCTGGCAGCTGCCCAGTGCAGGATGCCTCTGGGTAAGACCAATCCCCTGTGTTCCTGTAGCCCCCCCCCCCTTCCCTGCACCCTGTATCACACATTGAATGGGGTATTTAGTAATCACACACAGGGGAGAAGGCACTTTGGTTTCTTGAGCCCATTTCTGAACTAATCCTGGAATACTGTTGGTGATACATCCTTTCTGTGCCCGAAGGACCAAACAGGAAGGGGGCTGGCAGAGTGGAGCTGATTGGTCCTCAGTAACCCAGGCGATGGGTTAACAGCCTTGGAGTTTATATTTCCAGACCGTTCACCTTTCACTGTGGGTAAGCCCCCACAGCTGAGGTGAGCAAGTTTGGTATTGAATCACCAGTACTCTGCTCCTTCCTTCATTTTACTGTCTCACTCGACCAGGACTGCGCCTGACCCAACAACAAGAGTGCCCCAGGCAGGGTGGAGCGTGGAGGTAGCTGTTTGTGTGTTCCCTCTTTCTTTCTCCCTCCTTTTTGGGAGTGGGGTGAGATGGGTCAAACGGGGTCGCAGTGCAGCTGGGAGGCAGGTCCACATACGTGATTCCAGTGAGGACTGGATCGGGTTCAGCTGCGATGCCCTGTGAGACCACAGCCGACATCATCGCTGTGACGGCGCGACAGGAAGGCGTGCAAGGGTCGAAGGTAACGTGTTGGCGTTGGGGGCGCGCGCACGCATATCCCCGCACCCTGGGTCAGACGGTCGGGACCAGACCGACCTCCCGGACCCAGGGGAGACGGGTGAGGGAGCTGGGCTGGGGTCCATCTGGTCTGCACTGTCCATGACCATCCAGTGAGGGGCAGCACACTGAGCGGGACAGACGTGTGAATATTGATGGCTAGAGGTTGATGGCAGAGGTACTGGGCAGCACGGGGAGGCAGAGGGTTTGCACATTAGCCTGGAGAGTGGGAGCAGCAGAAATTAATGGTGGCTCAGTGAAGGGATGGAGGTGGCATCTAATAAGATGGCTGTGTTCACGGGATCAGCTAAGGCTGGGGGAGGTGGGGGGCGCGTGTTAGCAGATCTGTCTTCAGTTTCTGTGCAGTGGCAGCGTTGCAAAAGAGACCAGTCTGTGCTGCTGGTGATTGCAAGTCTGCTGGAGTTGGGAGGCGATGAGTGAAACTAACGTGGTTGTGGGGAATTCAAGGTGGAGTCCCCCTCGGATGTGTAAAGGGTTTGGTTTGGGCGGGGGGGGGTGAGAGTTTGAAGGGCATTATTTGCAAATGTGCACGCACTAAGCCCATGGGTTGTACGATAAGATTTTGGAAATTGTCAGAAGTCTATTCTTTAATGAGCCTGTTTTTTTTTCCCCTTCTCGCCTCTTGAAGGACACGAATTGTAATTTTTATTTAGAATTTATTTATATATTGAAATTGTAGGCACAGAGATTTAAAAAAAGATTTCTACAGTTTGATTTCTGTGAATCTGAGAGTGAATGTAACAAAAATGCATTAAAATTTTCACAGCTTTGTTAAAAACAGCGTGTTGGCTGCTTGCTTTCTGCGCGCGCTCTTGCTTCCCCCCCCCCCCGATCACATTGACCCTCTGAAGAAGGTGGACACGTTTCAACAATTTTATGAAGATTTTGTTCCACAGACGCCACCTTTTCGCAGATTCTTCAATGTGATGTGTCTCGGTGTGAGTCAACGACAGACACCTGTCACTGTTAATACTGTGAGATGCAGGGCAAAGCTCTCTCCACACTGTCCCCCATCAAACACTCCCAGGACAGGGACAGCACGGGGTTAGATACAGAGTAAAGCTGCCTCTACACTGTCCCCCCCATCAAACACTCCCAGGGACAGGGACAGCACGGGGTTAGATACAGAGTAAAGCTGCCTCTACACTGTCCCCCCCATCAAACCCTCCCAGGGACAGGGACAGCACAGGGTTAGATACAGGGTAAAGCTCTCTCTACACTGTTCCCCCATCAAACACTCCCAGGGACAGGGACAGCACAGGGTTAGATACAGGGTAAAGCTCTCTCTACACTGTCCCCCATCAAACACTCCTGGGGACAGCATGAGGTTAGATACAGAGTAAAGCTCTCTCTATGCTGACCCCCATTAAACGCTTCGAGGAGAAAGTGAGGTCTGCAGATGCTGGAGATCAGAGCTGAAAATGTGTTGCTGGAAAAGCGCAGCAGGTCAGGCAGCATCCAAGGAACAGGAGAATTGACTTTGGTTTGGAGTAGCCATGGGCACCCGCATGGGCCCAGCTATGCCTGCTTCTTCATAGGATATCTTCCGCAGCTACACTGGCACCACCCCCCACCGTTTCCTCCGCTACATCGATGACTGTATCGGCGCTGCCTCGTGCTCCCACGAGGAGGTTGAACAGTTCATCCACTTTACTAATACCTTCCACCCCAACCTCAAATTCACCTGGACCGTCTCAGACTCCTCCCTCCCCTTCCTCGACCTTTCCATTTCTATCTCGGGTGACCAAATCGACACGGACATCTACTATAAACCGAGTGACTCCCACAGCTACCTAGACTACACCTCCTCCCACCCTGCCCCCTGTAAAAAAAAACACCATCCCATTCTCCCAATTCCTTCGTCTCCGCCGCATCTGCTCCCAGGAGGACCAGTTCCAAAACCGTATAACCCAGATGGCCTCCTTCTTCAAGGACCACAAATTTTCCCCCCGACGTGGTCGGCGATGCCCTCCACCGCATCTCCTCCACTTCCCGCTCCTCCGCCCTTGAACCCCGCCCCTCCAACCGCCACCAGGACAGAACCCCACTGGTCCTCACCTACCACCCCACCAACCTCCATGTACAACGTATCATCCGCCGTCATTTCCGCCTCCTCCAAACGGACCCCACCACCAAGGATCTATTTCCCTCCCCTCCCCTATCAGCATTCCGAAAAGACCACTCCCTCCGTGACTCCCTCGTCAGGTCCACATCCCCCCCCACCAACCCAACCTCCACACAGACAGTCACCCAAGGGTGGGATTGAATCCTGGTCCCTGGCGTCATAAGGCAGCAGTGCTGACCACTGAGCCACCGTGTTGTCCCAAAACACCCATTCCCTGACCGGGATTAGAATTTAAAGGAATGTGACACCACCTTATCAAAGCACAGGAGATTCTTTGGGGAATTGACAGGGAAGACGTGGAGGGGTTGTATCCCTTTGTGTGGGAGGGTCTTGAATCAGAAGAATCATCTCAGCATAAGGGGGTCACAACATAGAAGACAGAGATGAGGAGGCATTTCTTCTCCATGAGAGTGAATCCTGGGAATTGTTTGCCTCTGAGGGGGTGTGAGAAGTTGGGCCGTTAATTATACTCAGGACTGTGATAGATATTGAATCGTGAAGGGTTGGGGAGGAAAATGCAGTTGAGGGTTCAGAGATCTGACATAATCTTATCCTATGTATTATAGCTCCTTTCCCTTCCTGTCTCGCTCCCTCCCCCCCTCCCTCCCCATTCTCACTTCCCTCCCTCCCCACTCTCACTTCCCTCCCTCCCCACTCTCACTCCCTCCCTCACTCCCACCCTCCCTCCCCCCACTCACTCCTTCCCTCCCTCCCCACTCTCGCTCCCTCCCTTCCTTCATCCCCACTCTCACTCCCTCCCTCATTCTCTCTCACTCTCCCTCCCTCTCTCTCTCCCTCCCCACTCTCGCTCCCTCCCTCCCTTCATCCCCACTCTCACTCCTTCCCTCCCTCCCCACTCCCATTCCTTCCTTCCTTCCCTCCCTTCGTCCCCACTCTTGCTCCCTCCCTCCTTCCCCACTCTCATTCCTCCCTCCCTATTCCCACTCACTCCCTCCCCACTCTCACTCCTCCCTCCCTCCCTATTCCTGCTCCCTTCACTCCCTCCCCACTCTCACTTCTTCCCACCCTCCCTTCATCTCCACCCTCGCTCCCTCCCTCCCCACCCTCCTTCCTTCCCTCCCTCCCGCTCCCTCCCTTCCACCCTCCCCATCCTCGCTCCTTCCCTACCTCCCTCGCTCATTCCCTCCCTCCTTTTACATTCCAACCCTCGAGGTAAATGACAACATTACAGTCACTTTCTTAAAGACGGACTCAACCTGCGTGTTTACCTTTAGAGAATCCTGGGCTCACACTCCCACATCCCTTTGTACTTTGGCTTTATGAATTTTCTCACCGTTTAGAAAGTAGTCCAGGCCTGTATTCTTTTTTCCAAACTGCAAGACCTCGCATTTGCTCACTTTTTTTTATTTCAAAAATATACTTTATTCATAAAATATTTTGATGGTCTATACAGTTGGACATGCCATACATACGGAAATGTTCAATTTCTTTGCATACAGAGATCAGAATTTATCATTTGTATACCCAGGTCTGTACATTTATCAATTATATGCCCATATATTTAGCTGAGGCGTCAGCAGAGCCCAAATGACTGCATGAGCCCCCTGTTTGTCTCAGACAGGCAGATGTTACAAGGTGGTCTTTCCCCATCGCGCCTTGGCGGCAGCTGCCCCAAGCTTCAGCGCGTCCCTCAACACGTAGTCCTGGACCTTGGAATGTGCCAGTCTGCAACACTCAGTCGGGGTCAACTCCTTCAGCTGGAAGATCAGGTTTCGGACCACCCAGAGAGCGTCCTTCACCGAGTTGATGATCCTCCAGGCACAGTTGATGTTCGTCTCGGTGTGCGTCCCGGGGAACAGACCGTAGAGCACGGAGTCCCGCGTCACAGCGCTGCTCGGGACGAACCTCGACAAACACCACTGCATTCCTCTCCAGACTTCCTCTGCATAGGCACATTCCAGAAGGAGGTGTGTGACAGTCTCGTCCCCCCCGCAGCCGCTTCGAGGGCAGCGTGCGGTGAGGCGGAGAGTCTGGGCGTGCATAAAGGATCTCACAGGCAGAGCCCTTCTCACCACCAGCCAAGCCATATCTTGGTGCTCGTTGGAAAGTTCTGGCGATGAGGCATTCTGCCAAATGGCTTTGACAGTCTGCTCAGGGAACCGCTCGACAGGATCCGCCCTCTCCTTTTCCCGAAGGGTCTCAAGGACACTACGTGCTGACCACTTCCTGATGGACTTGTGGTCAAAGGTGTTTTTCTTCATAAATTTCTCCACGAAGGACAGGTGATACGGAACGGTCCAACTACTCGGAGCGTTCCGCGGCAGCGAGGCCAGGCCCATCCTTCGCAACACCGGGGACAGGTAGAACCTCAGTACGTAGTGACACTTGGTGTTTGCGTACCGGGGATCCACGCACAGCTTGATGCAGCCACAGGGTGAGGGTGGCATTGGGGTGTGTTTTCTTTCCCCCCGTTGCCCAGATCTTTATACATCGAGTCCCTTCGGACCCGGTCCATCTTTGATCTCCATATAAATTGGAAGATGGCCCGGGTGACTGCAGCGGCACAGGTTCTGGGAATAGGCCAGACCTGTGCCACGTATAATAGCGATGACAGTGCCTCACACCTCATGACCAGGTTTTTTCCCACGATGGAGAGTAACCATAGCTTCTATCTGCCCAGTTTCTGCCTCACTTTGCTGATACACTCCTCCCAAGACTTGGCGCACACCCAAGCTCCCCCCCCGAACTAAATACCCAGCACCTTTAGGTGGTTGGTCCTGACGGTGAAGGGGATCGAGGATTGGTCGGCCCAGTTCCCGAAGAGCATAGCCTCGCTCTTGCCTCAGTTTACCTTGGCCTCCAAGGCCCGTTCATTGAATTTCATCAGCTATTTCCTTGACCACTCTCCTAAACTATCTAGATCTTTTTGCAGCCTCCCCACCTCCTCAGTACTACCTGCCTGCCCACCTAACTTCGTATCATCAAACTTCGCTAGAATGCCCCCAGTCCCTTCATCCAGATCATTAATATATGAAGTGAACAGCTGCGGCCCCAACACTGAACCCTGCGGGACACCGCTTGTCACCGGCTGCCATTCCGAAAAAGAACCTTTTATCCCAACTCTCTGCCTTCTGTCAGACAGCCAATCCTCAATCCATACCAATAGCTCACCTCGAACACCATCGGCCCTCACCTTGCTCAGCAGCCTCCCGTGTGGCACCTTATCAAAGGCCTTTTGGAAGTCTAGGTAGACCACATCCACTGGGTTTCCCTGGTCTAACCTACTTGTCACCTCTTCAAAGAATTCTAACAGGTTTGTCAGGCACAACCTCCCCTTACTAAATCCATGCTGGCTTGTTCTAATCCGACCCTGCACTTCCAAGAATTTAGAAATCTCATCCTTATCGATGGATTCTAGAATTTTACCAACAACTGAGGTTGGGCTAATCAGCCTATAATTTTCCATCATTTCTCTTGATCTTCTATTGAACAAGGGGGTTACATCAGCGATTTTCCAATCACCTCGGACTTTCCCTGGCTCTAGTGACTTTTGAAAGATCACAACCAACGCCTCCACTATTTCCTCAGCCACCTCCCTCAGAACACTAGGATGTAGCCCCAGTTCCCTACCCATCCTCGCTCCTTCCCTCCCACCCACCCTCGCCCCTTCTCTCCCTCCCGCCTCACCCTCTTTCCTTCCTTCCCTCCCTCCCAACCTTCACCCCTTCTCTCCCTCCCTCCCCACCCTCTTTCCTTCCTTCCCTCCCTCCCAACCTTCACCCCTTCTCTCCCTCCCTTCCAACCCTCACCCCTTCTCTCCCTCCCTCCCCACCCTCTTTCCTTCCTTCCCTCCCTCCCAACCTTCATCCCTTCTCTCCCTCCCTCCCTCCCCACCCTCTTTCCTTCCTTCCCTCCCTCCCAACCTTCACCCCTTCTCTCCCTCCCTCCCCACCCTTGCTCCTTCCCTCCCTCCCCATCCTCGCACCTTCCCTCCCAACCTGCATCCCTTCTCCTTCCCTCCCCACCCTCGCCCTTTCCCTCCCTCCCTCACCCTCCTTCCTTCCCTCCCTCTCTACTCTTGCTCCTTTCTTCCCTCCATCTCCTTCCTCCCCCACCCCCTGCTCCTTCTTACCCACCCCTCCTCTTCCCTCTCTGCTGTACATCTCTTTCTCTCACACCCCCTGCCTCTCTCTCTCAAAACCCCCCCCTCTCTCTCTCTCTCTCTCTCTCTCTCTCACACACACACACACTCCCTTTCCCTCACACACACACCTTCTCTCTCTCACACACACAAACACACCCCTCTCTCTCAAACCCCTCTCTCTCTCAAACCCCTCTCTCTCAAACCCCTCTCTCTCAAACCCCTCTCTCTCAAACCCCTCTCTCTCTCAAACCCCTCTCTCTCTCAAACCCCTCTCTCTCTCAAACCCCTCTCTCTCTCAAACCCCTCTCTCTCTCAAATCCCTCTCTCTCTCACACACACCCTCCCTCTCTCTCTCACACACACACACCCTCCCTCTCTCTCTCACACACACACACCCTCCCACTCTCTCTCTCACACACACCCTCCTCTCTCTCACACACACACCCCTCTCTCTCTCACACACACACACCTCTCTCTCTCACACACACCCTCTCTCTCACACACACACCCCTCTCTCTCTCACACACACACCCCTCTCTCTCACACACACCCTCTCTCTCTCTCACACACACCCTCTCTCTCTCTCACACACGCACCCTCCCTCTCTCTCTCATGCACCCAAGTCTTTCTCTCACACACACACACACACCCTCCCTCTCTCTCATGCACCCCCGTCTCTCTCTCTCACACACACCCTCTCTCTCTCACACACCCTCCCTCTCTCTCTCACACCCTCCCTCTCTCACACACACACCCCTCTCTCTCTCTCACACACCCACACCCCTCTCTCTCTCACATCCCTCTCTCTCACACACACACCCTCTCTCTCTCTCACATCACACTCTCTCTCTCATACACACCCCTCTCTCACACACACCCCTCTCTCTCTCACACACACACACCCTCCCTCTCTCTCATGCACCCCCGTCTCTCTCTCTCTCTCTCACACACACACACACTCCTCTCTCTCACACATACTCTCTCTCTCTCTCTCTCACACACACCCTCCCTCTCTCTCACACACACACCCTCCATCTCTCTCATGCACCCCCTTCTCTCTCTCTCACACACATCCCTCCCTCTCTCTCTCACACACACACCCCTCTCTCTCTCACACACACACCCCTCTCTCTCACACACACACCCCTCTCTCTCTCACACACACCCTCTCTCTCACACACACACCCCTCTCTCTCACACACACACCCCTCTCTCTCTCACACACGCACCCCTCTCTCTCTCACACACACCCTCTCTCTCTCTCTCACACACCCTCTCTCTCTCTCACACACGCACCCTCCCTCTCTCTCATGCACCCAAGTCTTTCTCTCACACACACACACACCCTCCCTCTCTCTCATGCACCCCCGTCTCTCTCTCTCACACACACCCTCTCTCTCTCACACACCCTCCCTCTCTCTCTCACACCCTCCCTCTCTCACACACACACCCCTCTCTCTCTCTCACACACCCACACCCCTCTCTCTCTCACATCCCTCTCTCTCACACACACACCCTCTCTCTCTCTCACATCACACTCTCTCTCTCACACACACCCCTCTCTCACACACACACACCCTCCCTCTCTCTCATGCACCCCCGTCTCTCTCTCTCTCTCTCTCTCACACACACACACACACACTCCTCTCTCTCACACATACTCTCTCTCTCTCTCTCTCTCTCACACACACCCTCCCTCTCGCTCACACACACACCCTCCATCTCTCTCATGCACCCCCTTCTCTCTCTCTCACACACATCCCTCCCTCTCTCTCTCTCACACACACCCCCCTCTCTCTCTCTCACACACACACCCCTCTCTCTCTCACACACACACCCCTCTCTCTCTCACACACACACCCCTCTCTCACACACACACACACCCCTCTCTCTCTCACACACACACCCCTCTCTCACACACACACACACCCTCCCTCTCTCACACACACACTTTCTCTCTCTCACTCTCACACACCCCTCTCTCTCTCTCTGTCTCTCTTGCACACCTCTCTCTCTCACGCACACCTCTCTCTCTCACACACACCCCTCTCTCACACACACCCCTCCCTCTCTCACACACCCCTCCCTCTCTCACACACACCCTCCCACTCTCTCTCACGTACCCCTTTCTCTCTCTCTCACGCACCCCTCTCTCTCTCATGCACCCCCATCTCTCCCTCTCTCTCTCACACACCCCTCTCTCTCTCATACACAACACCCTCTCTCTCTCTCACACACACCCTCCCTCTCTCTCATGCACCCCCGTCTCTATCTCTCTCACACACACCCTCCCTCTCTCTCACACACACACCCTCCATCTCTCATGCAGCCCCGTCTCTCTCTCACACACACACCCCTCCCTCTCTCACACACACACACCCCTCCCTCCCTCTCTCACACACACACACCCCCCTCTCTCACACACACACACTCCCTCTCTCACACACACACTCCCTCTCTCTCTCTCTCACTTTCACACACACCTCTCTCTCCCTCACACACACACCCTCCCTCTCTCTCTCACACACACCCTCCATCTCTCATGCAGCCCCGTCTCTCTCTCACACACACACCCCTCCCTCTCTCACACACACACACCCCCCTCTCTCACACACACACACACCCCTCTCTCACACACACACACTCCCTCTCTCTCTCTCTCACTTTCACACACACCTCTCTCTCCCTCACACACACACCCTCTCTCTCTCTCACACACACCCCTCTCTCACACACACACTCTTTCTCTCACTTTCACACACCCCTCTCTCTCCCTCACACACACACCCTCCCTCTCTCTCTCACACACACCCTCCATCTCTCTCATGCACCCCCTTCTCTCTCTCTCACACACATCCCTCCCTCTCTCTCACACACACCCCCCTCTCTCTCTCTCACACACACACCCCTCTCTCACACACACACTCCCTCTCTCACACACACACTCCCTCTCTCTCTCTCTCTCTCTCTCACTTTCACACACCCCTCTCTCCCTCACACACACACACTCTCTCTCCCTCTCTCACACACACCCTCCCACTCTCTCTCACGCACCCCTCTCTCTCTCATGCACCCCCGTCTCTCCCTCTCTCTCTCACACACCCCTCTCTCTCTCTTACACACACCCTCTGTCTCTCTCACACACCCTCTCAACCCTCCTCTCTCTCTCTCTCTCACACCTCCTGTCTCTCCCTCACACCCCTCTCTCCCTCTCTCTCACCCCCTCTTTCACACCCCTCTCTCTCTCTCTCTCTCACACACCCACCTTTCTCTCTCCCCCTCTCTCTCCCACCCCCCTCTCTCTCTCTCTCACCCCCCTCTCTCTCTCATACAACCCTGTCTTTCTCACACTCTCTCTCCATCTCACCCTCTCTCTCTCACCCACCCCACCACCCCTCTCTCACACCCCCTCTCTCTCTCCCCCCCCTCACCCCCTCTCTCCTCTCTCTCACCCCTCTCTCTCTCATCCCCGTCTCTCACACCCCCCTCTCTATCACCCCTCTCTCTCTCACCCCCCTCTCTCACCCAGCTTTCTCTCTCACACAAACTCACCCCCTCTCTCTCACCCCCTCTCTCTCACTCACCCCCTCTCTTCTCTCTCTCACCCCTCTCTCTCTCACACCCGTCTCTCTCACACCCCTCTCTCTCTCTCACCCCCCCTCTCTCACCCACCTTTCTCTCACTCTCACACCCCCCTCCCCCTCTCTATCTCACACATCCCCCTCTCTCTCATAGCCCCCTCTCGCTCACCCCCCTCTCTCTCACCCCTTCTCTCTTTTTCACCCTCTCTCTCGCCTTCTCTCTCTCACCCCCCTCTCTCACCCACCTTTCTCTCTCACACACATTCACCCCCTCTCTCTCTCACTCACCCCCTCTCTCTCTCTCACCCCCTCTCTCTCTCACATACACCCCCCTCTCTTTCTCACCCCCTCCTCACACACACCCCTTCTCTCTCTCCCCCTCTCTCATTCTCTCTCTCTCTCACACCCCCATCTCTCTCTCTCTCATTCTCACACCCCCATTTCTCTCTCTCTCATCCCCTCTCTCTTTCTCACACCCTCTCTCTCACACACACCCCTCTCTCTCACACCCTCTCTCTCTCACCCCCCTCTCTCACTCCCTCTTTCTCTCTCTCCATCTCACCCCCTCTCTCTCTCACTCTCTCTCAACCCCCTCTCTCTCACCCCCCTCTCTCACCCGCCCTCTCTCACTCTCATCTCTCTCTCACCCCCCTCTCTCTCACCCCTCTCTCACCACGCTCTCTCTCCCACCCCTCCCTCTCTCTCCCACCCCTCCCTCTCTCTCATACACCCACACACTCTCCCCCTCTCTCTCATTCACTCTCACCCCCCCTCTCACCTCCCCACGCCCTGTCTCTCTCTCTCCCCCCCTCTCTCTCACACCCTCCCACTCTCTCACCCTTCTCTCTCCCACACCCCTCTCTCTCACACCCCTCTCTCTCTCACCCCCCCTCTCTCACACACCCCCTCTTTCTCTCTCTCACATCCCCTCTTTCTCTCTCTCTCTCACACCCCCCAACCCCTCTCTCTCTCACACCCCCCAACCCCTCTCTCTCTCACACCCCCCCACCCCCTCTCTCACCCCTCTCTCTCCCCTCCTCTCTCTCACACCCCCCCACCCCCTCTCTCACCCCTCTCTCTCCCCTCCTCTCTCTCTCACCCCCCTCTCTCTCTCACCCCTCTCCCACTCCCACCGCTCTCCCTCTCCCACCCCTCTCCCACTCCCACCGCTCTCCCTCTCCCACCCCCCTCTCTCTCACACACTCTCTCTCTCACACACACTCACACCCTCCCTCTCTCTCTCTTTCTCACTCACCCCTCCCCTCACTCCCTCTCTCTCTCTCACACACCCTCCCTCTCTCTCATGCACCCCAGTCTTTCTCTCACACACACACACCCTCTCTCTCACACGCACACCCTCCATCTCTCTCATGCACCCCTGTCTCTCTTCTCACACACACACACCTCTCTCTCTCACACACACACCCTCCCTCTCTCACACACACACCCTCCCTCTCTCACACACACACCCTCCCTCTCTCACACACACACTCTCTCTCTCACACTCCCCTCTCTCTCTCTCACACTCCCCTCTCTCTCTCTCACACTCCCCTCTCTCTCTCTCACACACCCCTCTCTCTCTCTCACACACCCCTCTCTCTCTCTCACACACACACCCTCTCTCTCACACACACACCCCTCCCTCTCTCACACACACCCTCCCACTCTCTCTCATGCACCCCTTTCTCTCTCTCTCACGCACCCCTCTCTCTCTCTCTCACGCACCCCTCTCTCTCTCTCATGCACCCCCGTCTCTCCCTCCCTCTCTCACACACCCCTCTCTCTCTCATACACACACCCTCTCTCTCTCTCTCTCTCACACCCCTCTCTCACCCCCCTCTCTCTCTCATACAACCCTGTCTTTCTCACACACTCTCTCTTTACATCTCACTCTCTCTCTCCATCTCACCCTCTCTCTCTCACCCCCCACCGCCCCTCTCTCACCCCTCCTCTCTCTCTCACACCCTCTCTCTCTCACACCCTCACCCCATCTCTCCTCTCTCTCACCCCTCTCTCTCACCCCCCCCTCTCTCACCCACCTTTCTCTCACTCTCACACCCCCCTCCCACTCTCTATCTCACACATCCCCCTCTCTCACACACCCCCTCTCTCTCACAGCCCCCTCTCGCTCAGCCCCCCCTCTCTCTCTCACACCCTCTCTCTCTCTCACACACCCTCTCTCACACCCCCTCTCTCACTAACCCCCCCCCTCTCTCTCACCCCCTCCTCTCTCTCTCTCTCTCACCCCCCTCTCTCACTCACCTTTCTCTCTCACATACACCCCCCTCTCTTTCTCACCCCCCTCTCTCCCCCCTCTCACCCTCTCTCTCACTCTCACACCCCCTTCCCACTCTCTATCTCACACATCCCCCTCTCTCTCACACACCCCCTCTCTCCCCCCTCTCACCCTCTCTCTCACTCTCACACCCCCTTCCCACTCTCTATCTCACACATCCCCCTCTCTCTCACACACCCCCTCTCTCTCCCCTCTCCCTCTCTCACCGCTCTCCCTCTCACCGCTCTCCCACTCCCACCGCTCTCCCACTCCCACCGCTCTCCCTCTCCCACCCACCCTCTCTCTCACACTCTCTCTCTCACACACACACCCTCCCTCTCTCTCTCTTTCTTACTCACCCCCCCTCTCTCACCCCCCTCACTCCCTATCTCTCTCTCACCCCCCTCCTTCCTCTCTCTCTCACCCCCCTCACTCTCTTTCTCACTACCCCTCTCGCTCTTCTCTACCCCCCTCTCTCACCCCCTCTCTCTCTCACCCCCCTCACCCACTGTCTCTCTCTCACTCCCCTCTCTCTCTCACCCCACTGCTTACCTCCCTGTCTCTCTCTCTCACCCCCCTGTCTCTCTCACCCCCCTGTCTCTCTCACCCCCCTGTCTCTCTCACCCCCCTGTCTCTCTCACCCCCCTGTCTCTCTCACCCCCCTGTCTCTCTCACCCCCCTGTCTCTCTCACCCCCCTGTCTCTCTCACCCCCCTGTCTCTCTCACCCCCCTGTCTCTCTCACCCCCCTGTCTCTCTCACCCCCCTGTCTCTCTCACCCCCCTGTCTCTCTCATCCCCCTCTCTTTCTCACCCCCACTCTCTCTCCCTCCCACCCCCTCTCTCTCTCACCCCCATCTCTTTCTCACCCCCTCTCTCTCACCCCTCTCCCCCGTCTCTCTCTCTCTCACCCCCCTCCACCTGTCTCTCTCACCCTCTCTCTCACCCCCCCTCTCTCTCACCCCCCCTCTCTCTCACCCCCTCTCTCTCTCCCCCCCCTCTCTCTCTCCCCCCCTCTCTCTCTCTCCCCCCCTCTCACCCTCACCCCCTCTCTCTCTCTCACCCCCTCTCTCTCTCACCCCCCCTCTCTCTCACCCCCCCTCACCCCCCTCTCTCTCTCACCCCCCTCTCTCTCTCACCCCCCTCTCTCTCTCACCCCCCTCTCTCTCTCACCCCCCTCTCTCTCTCACCCCCTCTCTCTCACCCCCCTCTCTCTCTCACCCCCATCTCTTTCTCACCCCCTCTCTCTCACCCCCCTCTTTCTCACCCCTCTCTCTCTCTCCCCCTCTCTCTCTCTCACCCCCTCTTTCTCACCCCTCTCTCTCTCTCCCCCTCTCTCTGTCTCTCTCTCTCACCCCCCTCTCTGTCTCTCTCTCTCACCCCCCTCCCCCGTCTCTCTCACCCCCCTCCCCCCCCGTCTCTCTCTCACCCCCCTCCACCTGTCTCTCTCACCCCCTCTCTCTCTCCCCCCCTCACCCCCTCTCTCTCTCACCCCCTCTCTCTCTCACCCCCCTCTCTCTCACCCCCCTCTCTCTCACCCCCCTCTCTCTCACCCCCCTCTCTCTCACCCCCCTCTCTCTCACCCCCCTCTCTCTCACCCCCCTCTCTCTCACCCCCCTCTCTCTCACCCCCCTCTCTCTCACCCCCCTCTCTCTCACCCCCATCTTTCTCACCCCCTCTCTCTCACCCACCTCCACCTGTCTCTCTCACCCTCTCTCACCCCCATCTCTCTCTCATCCCCCCCTCTCTCTCACACACACCCCTCACTCTCTCTCTCTCCCCCCTCTCTATCTCTCTCTCTCACACACCCCTCTCTCTGTCTCTCTCACCCCTCTCTCATTCCCCTCTCTCACACACACACACCCCCTCTCTCACTCTCACCCCCTCTCTCACTCTCACCCCCTCTCTCACTCTCACCCCCTCTCTCTCACACCCTCTCTCTCTCACACCCTCTCTCTCTCTCACACCCTCTCTCACACCCTCTCTCTATCACACCCTCTCTCTCTGTCACTCACACCCCCCACCCCCTTCTCTTACCCCCCTCTCTCACACCCCTCTCTCACCCCTCCTTTCTCACCCCCACCCCTCTCTCTCTCTCACCCCCTCACTCTCTTCCCCCCCTCCCTCTCCCCCCTCTCTCTCCTCTCTCTCTCACTCCCCTCACTCTCTCTCTCTCACCCCCTCTCTCATCCCCTCTCTCTCTCACACCCCTCACTCTCTCTCTCACACACCCCTCACTCTCACCTCCCCTCTCTCTCTTTATCTGCCCCTCACCCCCTCTCTGTCTCTCTCTCTTCCCCCCCCTCACTCTCACCACCTCTCTCTCATCTCCCCCTCACTCTCACTCCCTCTCTCTCTCTCCCCCTCTCTCTCATTCCCTCTCTCTCTTTCATTCCCCCCCTCTCTCTCACACCCCCTTTCTCTCACACTCTCTCTCTCTCTCACCCCCCCCACCTCCCTCTCTCACCCCTCCTTTCTCACCCCCCACCCCTCTCTCTCACCCTCTCTCTCACTCCCCTCACTCTCTCTCTCACCCCCCTCTCTCTCACCCCTCTCTCTCTCATCCCCTCTCTCACACACACACACCCCTCACTCTCTCTCTCACACACACACACACCCCTCACTCTCTCTCTCTCACCCCCTCTCTCTCTCTCACACCCCCTCTTTCTCTCTCACACCCCTCTCTCTCTCTCACCCCCCCTCTCTCTCACCCCCCCTCTCTCTCTCTCACACCCCTCTCTCTCTCTCACACACCCCTCTCTCTCTCACACCCCTCTTTCTTTCTCTCTCACACCCCCCTCTCTCACTCTCACACCCCTCTCTCTCACACACCCCCCTCTCTCTCTCACACCCCCCTCTTTCTTTCTCTCTCTCACCCCCCTCTCTCACACACCCCTCTCTCTCACACACACCCCTCTCCCTCTCTCACACACCCCACTCTCTCTGACACCCCCTCTCTTTCACACCCCTCTCTCTCTCTCACACCTCTCTCTCTCTCTCACCCCTCTCTCTCTCTCTCACACCCTCTCTCTCTCTCACACCCCTCTCTCTGTCTCTCTCTCACACCCCTCTCTCTGTCTCTCTCTCACACATACCCCTCTCTCTCTCACAGCCCTCTCTCTCTGTCTCTCTCTCTCTCTCTCTCACACACACACACACACACACACACACACCCCTCTCTCTCTCTCTCCCCCTCTCTGTCTCTCTCTCACCCCCCCTCCCCCATCTCTCTCTCACCCCCCCTCCCCCATCTCTCTCTCACCCCCCCTCCCCGTCTCTCTCTCACCCCCCTCCACCTGTCTCTCTCACCCTCTCTCTCACCCCCTCTCTCTCTCACCCCCTCTCTCTCTCACCCCCTCTCTCTCTCACCCCCCTCTCTCTCACACCCCTCTCTCTCACACCCCTCTCTCTCTCACACCCCCTCTCTCTCTGTCTCTCTCTCTCCCACACCCCCCCCTCTCTCTCTCTCTCTCTCTCTCACACCCCCTCTCTCTCTGTCTCTCTCTCTCTCACACCCCCTCTCTCTCTCTCTCTCTCACTCCTCTCTCTCTCTCTCACACACCTCCCCCCGCTCTCTCTCTCACCCCTCTCTCTCTCTCTCACCCCTCTCTCTCTCTCTCTCTCTCTCTGTGATTTATTCCTTCTCTCATCCTGTTGCTGTCTGTTATTATATCCGGTTTGGCTGTGAAAACTGACTCGGTGTAAGAGTTTGTAGCTTTCACTGCAGACAATGATTACCCAGACAGCATCCATCAGGAGGAAAAGCCGAACTGTGTAAATGATTTCCTTGTCTTGGTTTGTGGATAATTAGAGCAAACGTCTGTCTCTGGCAACTCCCCCCTCAGTCGTGGAGTTTATCTCACCTTCCACTGAAACAATTTCTCTTGTTGTTCGAGACAGCTCCTGGTATCTCTGTGCTCATCTGCCCCTCTTTACAAAGAGGCCGTTCAGCTCTTTAAGTCTGTGCTGGGCATTGAGCATCTATCTGCTCTAATTGCAATTGCATTTGATCCATTGTCCGTTACAGCATTTCAAGTGATCATCTCAACCCTGTTTAAATAATGTGGTAGTTCCAGCCTCCACAACACTCGAGATCCCATGACACTCTGGGCTCAAAAACTGTCTTCCTCAAATCCCTGCTAAACCTGCAGTCACTTTACCTTTAATTTATTCCCCTGGCTCTTCACCCTTTCATTAAGGGGAATTTTTTCCTCTCATCTGTGGCCCCCAGTCACTTCCCCACCCAATCTCCCCTCTGCCTGCTCTGCTGTTGTGAAAACAGCCCCAGCTTTATCGAAACACAAACAGAAATCACTGGAAAAGCTCAACTGTGGAGAGAAAGCACATTTCGTATCATAGAGAAGTTTAGCACGGAAACAGACCCTTCGTCCTAACTTATCCATCCTGACCAGATATCCTAAATTCATCCAGCTCCAATTTGCCAGCACTTGGCCCATATCCCTCAGAACCCTTCTTATTCATGTCCCCATCCACTGCCTCTTAAATGTTGCAATTGTACCAGCCTCCACCACTTCCTCTGGCAGCTCATTCCATACACGCACCATCCGGTGTGTGAAAAAGTTGCCCCTTAGGTCTCTTTTATATCTTTCCCCTCTCACCCTAATCCTATGCCCTCTAGTTCTGCACTCCCCCAGGAGGTTAAGGTGAGGGTGATAGGCTGGAGAGGGGTTGGGGGTGAGAGGTCGGGAAGAAGATTGCAGGTCAAGAAGGCGGTGCTGAGTCCGAGGGTTGGGACTGAGAAAAGGTGGGAGGAGGGGAAATGAGGAAGCTGGAGAAATCTGCATTCATCCCTTGTGGTTGGAGGGTTCCCAGGCAGAAGATGAGGCGCTCCTCCTCCAGGCGTCGTGTTGCCATGGTCTGGCGATGGAGGAGGACGAGGACCTGCATGTCCTTGGCAGAGTGGAAGGGGGAGTTAAAGTGTTCAGCCATGGGGCGTTTGGGTTGGTTGGTGCGAGTGTCCCAGAGGTGTTCTCTGAAACGTTCCGCAAGTAGGCGGCCTGTCTCCCCAATATAGAGGAGGCCACATCGGATGCAGCGGATGTAGTAAATGATGTGTGTGGAGGTGCAGGTGAATTTGTGGCGGATATGGAAGGATCCCTTGGGGCCTTGGAGGGAAGTGAGGGGGGAGGTGTGGGCGCAAGTTTTGCATTTCTTGCGGTTGCAGGGGAAGGTGCCGGGAGTGGAGGTTGGGTTGGTGGGGGGTGTGGAACTAACAGGGAGTCGCGGAGGGAGTGGTCTTTCCGGAACGCTGATAGGGGAGGGGAGGGAAATATATCCCTGGGGGTGGAGTCCGTTTGGAGGTGGTGGAAATGACGAAGGATGATACGATGTATCTGGAGGTTGGTGGGGTGGTAGGTGAGGACCAATGGGGTTCTGTCCTGGTGGTGATTGGAGGGGCGGGGTTCAAGGGCAGAGGAGCGGGAAGTGGAGGAGATGCGGTGGAGAGCATCGTCAACCACGTCTGGGGGGAAATTGTGGTCTTTGAAGAAGGAGGCCATCTGGGTTGTTCGGTATTGGAATTGGTCCTCCTGGGAGCAGATGCGGCGGAGGTGAAGGAATTGGGAATATGGGATGGCGTTTTTACAGGGGGCAGGGTGGGAGGAGGTGTAGTCTAGGTAGAGGTCGGTTTATAGTAAACGTCCGTGTTGAGTCGGTCGCCTGAGATAGAAATGGAGAGGTCTAGGAAAGGGAGGGAGGAGTCTGAGATGGTCCAGGTAAATTTGAGGTCGGGGTGGAAGGTGTTGGTAAAGTGGATGAACTGTTCAACCTCCTCGTGGGAGCACGAGGCAGCGCCGATACAGTCATCGATGTAGCGGAGGAAACGGTGGGGGGTGGTGTCAGTGTAGCTGCGGAAGAGCAGTCCTCACTTTCTCCCTGTTGAATGTTGATCCCACTTAGCCCGACACCACAGCACAGTTGTGAAGAGGAACAAGTTTTTTTTTGCTTGTGTTTTCCTAGTTGACTGGTGATCTTTCTCTGTATAACACCCTTTGCAAACAAAGACACAAAAAATAAACAAAATGCTGTTTAACAGGTTAATCCACTCACCAACAGAACTGGTTATTGAATTACTTGCTCCTGCCCTCATGTGAAACAAGTCTTTTATTTTAAAATGTATGTATAAAATTTGATCAACTTCTTTAGTTAGGCCACGTTATTGCGTGCAATTCTGGTCACCACACGACCAAAGGACGTGCGTGCTTTGGAGAGGACATTTGCCAGGACATTGCCTGGTCTTCAGGGTTTTAGTTATGAGGAGAGGTTGAATAAGCCTAGATTGTATTCCCTGGAAAGATGGCAGCTGAAGGATAGAGGTCTACAAAATTATGAGAGGTGGATACTCCAGGGCTTTTGTCCCAAGGTGGGAAGGTCAACTACAAGAGGGCGAAAGTGAGGGCTGCAGATGCTGGGGTATCAGAGTCGAGAGTGTGTGGTGCTGCGAAAACGCAGCAGGTCAGGCAGCATCCGAGGAGCAGGAGAATCGACGTTTCGGACAGGCACAGGTTCAAGGTGGGGGGGGTGGGGGTGGGGAGCATTTTCACGGAGTGCTGGGTCCCTCGACTGCTGTGCCAATGGAGGTGGTGGGAGCTGGTGCGTTAGTAGCGTTTAAGGCGTATCTTGATCGACAGGTGAACAGAGAGATCGACACCGCACGTGGGCATTAAGCAGTGGGTCTAAATAAGGATTATAATTTGCGCTGATCATAGAGTCATAGAGGTGTACAGCATGGAAACAGACCCTTCGGTCCAACCCGTCCATGCCGACCAGATATCCCAACCCAATCTAGTCCCACCTGCCAGCACCCAGCCTATATCATATACCCATCCAAATGCCTCTTAAATGTTGCAATTGTACCAGCCTCCACCACATCCTCTGGCAGCTCATTCCATACACACACCACCCTCTGTGTGAAAACGTTACCCCTCAGATCCCTTTCCCCCTCTCACCCTAAACCTATGCCCTCTAGTTCTGGACTCCCCGACCCCAGGGAAAAGACCATGTCTATTTATCCTATCCATGCCCCTCATAATTTTGTAAACCTCTATAAGGTCACCCCTCAGCCTCCGACGCTCCAGGGAAAACAGCCCCAGCCAGTTCAGCCTCTCCCTGTAGCTCAAATCCTCCAACCCTGGCAACAATCTTGTAAATCTTTTCTGAACCCTTTCAGGTTTCACAACATCTTTCCGATAGGAAGGAGACCAGAATTGCATGCAATATTCCAACAGTGGCCTAACCAATGTCCTGTACAGCGCAACATGACCTCCCAACTCCTGTCCTCAATACTCTGACCAATAAAGGAAAGCATACCAAACACCTCCTTCACTATCCTATCTACCTGCGACTCCACTTTCAAGGAGCTATGAACCTGCACTCCAAGGTCTCTTTGTTCAGCAACACTCCCTAGGACCTTACCATTAAGTGTATAAGTCCTGCTAAGATTTGCTTTCCCAAAATGCAGCACCTCGCATTTATCTGAATTAAACTCCATCTGCCACTTCTCAGCCCATTGGCCCATCTGGTCCAGATCCTGTTGTAATCTGAGGTTACCCTCTTCGCTGTCTACTACACCTCCAATTTTGGTGTCATCTGCGAACTTACTAACTGTACCTCTTATGCTCGCATCCAAATCATTTATGTAAATGACAAAAAGTAGAGGGCCCAGCACCGATCCTTGTGGCACTCCATTGGTCACAGGCCTCCAGTCTGAAAAACAACCCTCCACCACCACCTTCTGTCTTCTACCTTTGAGCCAGTTCTGTATCCAAATGGCTAGTTCTCCCTGTATTCCATGAGATCCAACCTTGCTAACCAGTCTCCCATGGGGAACCTTGTCGAACGCCTTACTGAAGTCCAGATAGATCACATCTACTGCTCTGCCCTCATCAATCCTCTTTGTTACTTCTTCAAAAAACCCAATCAAGTTTGTGAGACATGATTTCTCACACACAAAGCCGTGTTGACGATCCCGAATCAGTCCTTGCCTTTCCAAATACATGCACATCCTGTCCCTCAGGATTCCCTCCAACAACTTGCCCACCACCGAGGTCAGGCTCACCGGTCTATAGTTCCCTGGCTTGTCCTTACCTCCCTTCTTAAACAGTGGCACCACGTTTGCCAACCTCCAGTCTTCCGGCACCTCACCTGTGACTATCGATGATACAAATATCTCAGCAAGAGGTCCAGCAATCACTTCTCTAGCTTCCCACAGAGTTCTCGGGTACACCTGATCAGGTCCTGGGGATTTACCCACCTTTATGCGTTTCAAGACATTCAGCACTTCCTCCTCTGTAATTTGGGCATTTTGCAAGATGTCACCATCTATTTCCCTACAGTCTAGATCTTCCATATCCTTTTCCACAATAAATACAGATGCAAAATATTCATTTAGTATCTCCCCCATCTCCTGCAGCTCCACACAAAGGCCGCCTTGCTGATCTTTGAGGGGCCCTATTCTCTCCCTAGTTACCCTTTTGTCCTTAATATATTTGTAAAAACCCTTTAGATTCTCCTTAATTCTATTTGTCAAAGCTATCTCATGTCCCCGTTTTGCCCTCCTGATTTCCCTCTTAAGTATACTCCTACTGCCTTTATACTCTAAGGATTCACTCGATCTATCCTGTCTATACCTGACATATGCTTCCTTCTTTTTCTTAACCAAACCCTCAATTTCTTTAGTCATCCAGCATTCCCTATACCTACCAGCCTTCCCTTTCACCCTGACAGGAATATACTTCCTCTGGATTCTCATTATCTCATTTCTGGAGGCTTCCCATTTTCCAGCTGTCCCTTTATCTGCGAACATCTGCCCCCAATCAGCTTTCGAAAGTTCTTGCCTAATACCGTCAAAATTGGCCTTTTTCCAATTTCGAACTTCAACTTTTAGATCTGGTCTATCCTTTTCCATTGCTATTTTAAATAGAATTATGGTCGCTGGCCCCAAAGTGCTCCCCCACTGACACCTCAGTCACCTGCCCTGCCTTATTTCCCAAAAGTAGGTCAAGTTTTGCACCTTCTCTAGTAGGTACATCCATATACTGAATCAGTAAAAATTTTCTTGTACATACTTAACAAATTCCTCTCCATCTAAACCCTTAACGCTATGATAGTCCCAGTCGATGTTTGGAAAGTTAAAATCCCCTACCATAACCACCCTATTATTCTTACAGATAGCTGAGATCTCCTTACAAGTTTGTTTCTCAATTTTCCTCTGACTATCGGGGGGTCTATAATACAATCTCAATAAGGTTATCATCCCTTTCTTATTTCTCAGTTTCACCCAAATAACTTCCAGGGATGTATTTCTCGGAATATCCTCCCTGAGCACAGCTGTAATGCTATCCCTTTTCAAAACTGCCAAAAATATCAAACCAAAAATCTGGGTCCGCTACGTGGATGACACCTTTGTCATCACAAAATGAAACAAGATAGAAGAGACATTTAACATCATCAACAACACCCTCACAGGCATAAAGTTCACTAAGGAGGAAGAAACCGACAACAAACTCGCATTCCTGGACGTCACAATCGAAAGAAAGGATAACAGAGAACTACAAACCTGCGTATACAGAAAACCGACAAACACTGACCAAATACTCAACTACACCAACAACCATCCCAACACACAAACAAAGCTGTATCAGAACGCTATTCCAACGAGCCACCACACACCGCAGCACAGACGAACTTCAGAAAACAGATGAGAACCACCTATACAACGTATTCAAGAAGAACGGATACTCAAATAAAACCGTCCGCAGATTCCTCAAGAACAAACCATGACAAGCAGACCAAACACAGCCAGAAACCCTAACCACCTTACCATACATCAAAGAAGTTTCAGAAATGACAGCCAGACTACTAAGACCCCTCGGAATCCTAGTAGCACACAAACCCACCAACACTCTCAAACAAAAACTAACAAACTTAAAAGACCCAGTACAACCCATGGACAAAGCCAACGTCATCTACAAAATTCCATGCAAGGACTGCCACAAACACTACATAGGACAAACAGGAAGAAAGTGAGCCACCAGGATACACAAACACCAGCTAGCCACAAAAAGACACGACCCTCTCGCCCTCGTATCCCTACACATGGATGAAAAAAACCACCATTTCGACTGAGACAACACATCTATCCTGGGACAGGCTAAGCAAAGGCATGCCAGAGAATTCCTAGAGGCCTGGCACTCCAACCACAACGCCATAAACAAACACATAGATCTAGATACCATCTATCAACTCCTCAGAAAACAACCAGGAAATGACATCACCACAAACCCCAGGAACCCCATCCAGGAGAAAGATAGAAATAGGAAGCAGGAGACAACAGCTTCGCTTCACTTGGAGATCGCCACTGATGATGTTACCCAGCCAGGTAATGAAACGTCTGGATATCAAACCTACAGCTCAGCGAGCAAACCTACACCCTAAAAATGCCACACAGCCCTCCTCTCTTGCCTCCCTTTCTCTCCTTCCTGTAGCATTTGTATCCTGGAACATTAAGCTGCCAGTCCTGCCCATCCCTGAGCCATGTTTCTGTAATTGCTATGATATCCCAGTCCCATGTTCCTAACCAAGCCCTGAGTTCATCTGCCTTCCCTGTTAGGGCCTTTGCATTGAAATAAATGCAGTATAATTTATTAGTCCTACCTTGTCTCTGCCTGCCCTGATTGTTTGACTCACTTTGTTCTCAACTGTATCAGTCTCAGGTTGATCTCTTTCCTCACTATCTCCCTGAGTCCCACACCCCCACCTTAATAGTTTAAATCCTCCCAAGCAGCTCTAGCAAATCTCTCTGCCAGTATATTAGTTCCCTTCCAATTTTGGTGCAATCCGTCCTTCTTGTACAGGTCACTTCTACCCCAAAAGAGATTCCAATGTTCCAAAAATGTGAATCCTCCCATACACCAGCTCCTCAGCCATGCATTCATCTGCTCTATCCTCCTAATCCTGCCCTCATTAGCTCGTCACACCGGGAGTAATCCAGATATTACTACTCTCGAGGACCTCCTTTTTAAAATTCTGCCTAAGTCTCTGTAATCTCCCTTCAGAATCTCAACCTTTTCCCTTCCAATGTCGTTGGTTCCAATGTGGACAATGACCTCCTGCTGGCCCCTCTCCCCTGTGAGAACATTCTGCACCTTCTCTGAGACATCCTTGATCCTGGCACCAGGGAAACAACACACCATTCTGCTTTTTCTCTGCTGGCCACAGAAACGTCTGTCTGTACCTCGGACTAGAGAATCCCCTAACACAATTGATCTCTTGGAACCCGACGTACCCCTCGTTGCATTAGAGCCAGTCTCAATACCAGAAACTTGGCTGTTCGTGCTACGTTCCCCTGAGAATCCATCACCCCCTACATTTTCCAAAACAGCATACCTGTTTGAAATGGGTATATCCACAAAAGACTCCTGCCCTAGGTGCCGACCGCTCTCACCCTTCCTGGAGTTAACCCATCTATGTGACTGTATCTGAGACATCCCCCCTTCCTATAACTGCCATCCATCATATACTGTTGCTGTTGCAAATTCCTCATCGCTTCTATCTGTCTCTCCAACCGATCCACTCGATCTGATAAGATTTGCATCCAACAGCATTTATGGCAGATATAATCCGCAGTAACCCTTAAACTCTCTTTAAACTCCCACATCTGACAAGAAGTACATATCACTGCAAAGGCCATTTTTGCTCCTTCACAATCGACAGACCCAGAAAATAACACCGTCTTATTCCTCTACAAAACACTGGTCAGAGGCTGGACGAGTAACTCACCTCCTGACTCCCCCCAAAGCCTGTCCTACCATCTCCCAGACACAACCCAGGACTGTGATGGATGCCCTGCATCCCTCCGGGTATTCCAGTTTCCTCCCAAGATGTGTAGATGAGATAGATTGGCCGTGCTAAATTGCCCGTAGTGTCCAGGGATGTGTAGGCTAGGTGGATTAGCCATGGGAAATGCAGGGTTACAGGGATAGGGTAGGATGTTGTTTGGAGGGTTGTTGCGGACTTGATGGGCTGAATGGTCTGTTTCCACACTGCAGGGATTCTATGATTCTATCACCTCCAGTAAGATCCCCTCTGAACCGCTCACCTTCCTGACTTGGAAATGGAAGTGGCTGTTCCTTCAGTGTCACTGGGTCAAAATCCTGGGAGTCCCTCCTTAATGGCTGTGTCTGGGGTGTCCCTACAGCCCATGGGAGGTGAAAGACCTGGAAAAATGGCGCACTCAGAACAACCTAGCTCTCAATGCTGGCAAAACCAAGGAACTCATTATTGACTTTCGGCGGGATGTTACTCATGCCCCCTACACATTAACAGCACAGAGGTGGAAATGAGTGGAGAGTGTCAAGCTCCCGAGAGTGGTCATCCACAACAAGCTTTCTTGGACTCTCCATGTGGACGCACTGGTTACAAAGACCCAACAACGTCTCTTCTTCCTCAGGCAGCTGAGGAAATTTGGCATGACGGTGAATACCCTCGCCAACTTTTATAGGTGCACCATCGAGAGCATTCTGTTTGGATGTATCACTACCTGGTATGGCAACTGTACCATTCAGGATCGGAGACGGTTACAGAGAGTGGGGAACTCGGCCCGGACAATCACAAAGGCCAACCTCACATCGACAGAATCCATCTACCAGGCCCGCTGTCAAGGAAAGGCCGCCAGCATTCTCAAAGATCCACCCCACCCTGGCAATGTTTTTCTACAACCTCTACCATCGGGGAGAAGGTACAGAAGCCTGAACACACGCACCAGCCGGTTTAGAAACAGTTTCTACCCTGCTGTTGTTAGAATACTGAGTGGACTCACAAACCCTTCACATTCGCCTGGACCTGGTGATTTTGTTTTTGCTGCTGGTGACCTATTATTTACTATCTGTGCTACTTCACTCTGTGATCTGCCTGTATTGCTCACAAGACAAAGCTTTTCACTGTCCCACGGTACACGGGACATTAAATTCAATTCGATCTCAAGGCCATGTTGGAGGAGTTGGACTAATGCACGGGGGTGGTACCGGCTGAACACTGGAAACCAGCCCCTCCGGCCCAGACATCCCTGTTCCTGCAGCAGGGACAGCTGGAGATTGTAACCCTGGTCAGGACCGAGGGTAGCTGCCATCGCCGTGGATTCCACGTCTCACAAGATCGAAGATTGCCACAAAAGGCAAAAGATTCAGTAGCAGCATTTGTAAACATACTTCACTGGCCGTGAAGGGACCCCGAGAGAGGGGTCCTGATACTACCCAAAAGGCGAACGCTGCTTGCGTGTTTTTCTTCGCTGATGTTCTCTGGAACATTAATCCACTGTGCACTCCACGTTGGAAGTGCTGTCTAACGTGAACTGTCAATCCTCGACGGAGCGATAATCCCGACAGTGAATGGAGCGCTGGGCCATCGAGACAGTTGGAGCGAGGGATGGAAATTTTCACCACACGCTGACGCTGACTCAGAGTGGTGAGGTCACGCATTGAGGATGGAGATGAGGGAGGAATTCGACTGTCAGAGGGCGGGGAATTCTTTCAGACTGTCAAGGTTGGGTTGTCAAAGCAGATTTTTAAATGAGTAAAGGGAATCCCAGGGTAGAAGGGTGAGGCACGAAAATGGGAATTGTGGATAATCGGATCAGCCGTGGAACGGACTCCACGGGCTGAACAGCTGACTTTTTTTTGATTAGGTTAGACCCCCTACAGTGTGGAAACGGGCCCTTCGGCCCAACCAGTCCACACCGACCCACCCAGACCCCACCTAACACTATGGGGTAATTTAGCATGGCCAATTCACCTAACCTGCACATGTTTGGATTGTGGGAGGAAACCCACACAGACACGGGGAGAATGTGCAAACTCCACACAGACAGTCGCCCAATCGAACCTAGGACCCTGGTGCTGTGAGGCAGCAGTTGCTAACCCCTGCGACATCTGCTCCCATGTCTTATGATCTGACCCATTATTCCAATCCGAGGTGTTACATAAGAACTCGGACCGGGATTAGGCCGCCTGGCCCCTTGAGCCTGCCCCGCCATTTAATCAGATCGTGGCTGATCTTTTTGTGGACTCAGCTCCACTTACCCGCCCTCTCACCGTAACACTTAATCCCTTGACTGTTCAGAAAATGATCTATCCTCGCTTTAAACATGTTTTCAGAAGTAACATCAACCACTTCACTGGGTGGGGAATTCTACAGATTCTGGGCGGAGACGTTCCTTCTCAGTTCAGTCCGAAATCTCTTCTCCTCGTTTCACCTCCTCCCTACTTCTAATTTATCTACTCCCTTCAAAATTTTATCTGATTCTATAAGATCCTTCCTCATTCCTCCAAATTCCAATGAACATAATCCCAGTCTCTCCTCATAAACCAATCCCCTCAACTCCAGAATTAACCCAGTGAACCTCCTCTGGGCCCCCTCCAGGGCCCAGTACATTGTTTCTCAGGGAGGGGAGACTGAAACTGTACACAGGTGTGGCCTGCCCAGCTCCCTGTACAGCTGCAGCCTAACCTCCCTGCTTTTAATCTCAATCCCTCTCGCGATGAAGGACAGGATTCCATTTGCCTTCCTAATTACTTGTTGTACCTGCAGACTAACGCTCTGTGATTCATGCACAAGGACACCCAGATCCCTCTGCATAGCAAACATGCTGCAACCTTTTACCATTCAACTAATCATCCTTTTCACTGACACTCTGACCAAAATGGATGACTCCCCATTTATCCACATTGTATTCCAACCGCCCAGACCTTCGCCCACTCACTCAACATATCTCTGTTCGTCTGCAAGTTTTCACAGTCCTCTGCACGCTTTCCCCGGCCACTCATCTTAGTGTCGTCCGCAAACTTTGACACACTACACATGGTCCCCAACTCCATCGATGTAAACTGTGAATAAGTGTGGTCCCCACACTGATCCCTGAGGCACACCACTAGTAACCGATTCCCAACCACAGTAGGCTCTCATTTAACCCCACTCTTCGCTTCCTGTTAGTCAGCCAATCCTGATGGAGGGCTCTTGTCCAAAACTTTGATTCTCCTGCTCCTCGGAAACTGCCTGGCCTGCTGTGCTTTTCCAGCAACACACTCTCAACTCAATCCTCTATCCACGTTACCCATGCATCCTTACCTTATGCAGCAGCCCCTTGTGAGGCACCTTGTTGAAGACCTTTTGGGAAATCTGGGTACACCACATCTACTGGGTCCCCGTTGTCCACCTTGCTCATAACATCTTCATAGAATTCCAAAAGATTTGTGAAGCCTGACCCGCCCTTTGTGAACCCATGCTATGTCCATACAACAGGACAATTTCTATCGAGATGCCTTGCTAGTCTCCCTTGATAATAGACTCAAACATCATCCCCACTATAGAGGTTAAGCTAACCAGTCTCTAATTCCCTCCCTGTTTAAACACTGGCGTCACATTTGCTGTTTTCCAATCTGCTGGGACAGCATTTAGTGATTCAAACCTCAGAAAATTCAATAGCGCATTGAGAAATATAGGAATTTGCACCTGATTAATGTTTGCTTTCAATTATCTACATTTTGCAATGAGGGAGGAGTTACAATAAGATCACAGCCACACACAGACATACACACACCCTACAGAGTCAGTCAGGAGAGTAGGACACACAATAAATCCTCACCACTGTGTCTCTCACGGTCAGTTGGACTGAAGAGAAATCCAAGATCTCGAAGTAAACACGGAGAGGGCAAAATGTGGGTCTATCTGTTCATCGCTCACTTCCTCCTCCTCGTATCTTCCACCACTGAACATCGTAAGTGTCTCGAATTTTAATTTTCTGGGAAACATTGACAGTAGAAATGTTGTTGGTTATGGCTGTCAGATTTGTACAGGGAGCAAGGTGCCTAGGACATTGTGAACCTGTCAACTTAAAGCCTGATTGAAATCTCGGGAGTCTACTCATCCCCCCGGGAAAGTTCTGACTGGGGAATGGCATCTATTTTACGCCCAACGTGGATTCACTTGATTGATTAACAGGAAGCTGTTTTAAGACAGAAAAGTGCTGGAGAAACTCAGCGAGGCTAATACATCTGTGCACAGAGAGAGAGAGAGAGAGAGAGAACTTCAAGAGTTTAACATTTCGAGTCTGACCTGACTCTTGTTCAGGAATGAGAAGGGAGGTACTTACGAGGTGTGTTTACTACAGATCGAGAAGGGAAAGATTGCTGGGGGGATGGGGGAGACGTAGTAAAGATCTGAAGAGTTTTCCTTTTTCGATCAGGAACTGGAATCCGAAATGATTTCACCAAACTCCACACTCTAACAGAATTACCACCTGCACTCTGTAAAGGTATAGAGTTTTTACAGGGTGTAGAGAGGACCTTCAGCCCACTATCTCCTCCTATCCACTTTCCCAGCGATTTACCCATAGCCTTGTAAGTTCAAGTGGTCATCTTTTTCAGTGCCTTGAAGGTTTTAGCCTCCGCCAAACTTTCTGGCAGTGAGTTCCATATTCCCATCGCCCTGAGGGTGAAAGATTGATTCCACAAATCCCCTCTAAATCTCCTGACCCTCCACATTTAAATCCTCCTTCTCCTGATTTATGCTCTCCACAATTATTTTGCACCTCAGTCAGGTCTCCCTCAGTTCTCGCTGCTCTGTGGAAAACAACGCCAGCCCAGTTGGTGTCTGAACGATTCCAGCCCAGGTGACTCAGCACTAATATCAATGGCTTACCTACAGGGAGTCACGTATTGCTGTCAGTGGGGACCACATCTTTAGTGCCAACTCCACTTCAAAGACGACAGCAGAAAATCCAGGCTGAGAATCTCAGTTTCGAAGTTTCGGAGGGTCTGTGCTTAGAGAGAGCTGCACTGTCGGAGGGTCAGGGCTGAGGGAGCGGGCACTGTTGGAGGGTCAGTGCGGAGGGAGCAGGCACTGTTGGAGGGTCAGTGCGGAGGGAGCAGGCACTGTTGGAGGGTCAGTGCGGAGGGAGCAGGCACTGTCGGAGGGTCAGTGCTGAGAGAGTGGGCACTGATGGAGGGTCAGTGCTGAGGGAGTGGGCACTGTCGGAGGGTCTGCGCTGAGGGAGTGGACACTGTCGGAGGGTCAGCGCTGAGGGAGTGGGCACTGTCAGAGGGTCAGTGTCGAGGGAGTGGGCACTGTCGGAGGGTCAGTGCCAAGGGAGTGGGCACTGTCAGAGGGTCAGTGCTGAGGGAAAGGGCACTGTTGGAGGGTCAGTGCTGAGGGAGAGGGCACTGTTGGAGGGTCAGTGCCGAGGGAGTGGGCACCGATGGAGGGTCAGCGCCGAGGAAGTGGGCACCGTCAAAAGGGTCAGTGCGGAGGGAGAGGGCACTTTCGGAGGGTCAGTGCGGAGTGAGCGGGTGCTGTCGGAGGGTCAGTGCTGAGGGAGCAGGCACTGTTGGAGGGTCAGCGCTGAAGGAGTACTGCACTGTCAGAGGGTCAGTGCTGAGGGAGTGGGCACTGTTGGAGGGTCAGTGCTGAGGGAGTGCTGCACTGTCGGACACTCAGTGCTGAGGGAGTGCTGCTCTGTCGGACGGTCAGCACTGAGGGAGTGGGCACTGTCGGTGGTTCAGTGCTGAGGGAGTGGGCACTGTCGGTGGTTCAGTGCTGAGGGAGTGGGCACTGTCGGAGGGTCAGCGCTGAGGGAGTGGGCACTGTCGGAGGGTCAGTGCTGAGGGCGTGGGCACTGTCGGCAGGTCAGTGCTGAGGGAGTAGGCACTGTCGGAGGGTCAGTGCTGAGGGAGTGGGCACTGTCGGAGGGTCAGTGCTGAGGGAGTGGGCACTGTCGGCAGGTCAGTGCTGAGGGAGTGGGCACTGTCGGAGGGTCAGCGCTGAGGGAGCGGGCACTGTCAGAGGGTCAGCGCTGAGGGAGTGGGCACTGTCGGAGGGTCAGTGCTGAGTGAGTGGGCACTGTCGGAGGGCCAGTGCTGAGGGAGCAGGCACTGTCGGAGGGTCAGCGCTGAGGGAGCAGGCAGTGTCGGAGGGTCAACGCTGAGGGAGAGGGCACTGTCGGAGGGTCAGCGCTGAGGGAGCGGGCACTGTCAGAGGGTCAGCGCTGAGGGAGTGGGCCCTGTTGGAGGGTCAGTGCTGAGAGAGTGGGCACTGTCGGAGGGTCTGTGCTGAGGGATTGGGAACTGTCGGAGGGTCAGTGCTGAGGGAGTGGGCCCTGTTGGAGGGTCAGTGCTGAGAGAGTGGGCACTGTCGGAGGGTCTGTGCTGAGGGATTGGGAACTGTCGGAGGGTCAGTGCTGAGGGAGTGCTGCACTGTCGGACACTCAGTGCTGAGGGAGTGCTGCACTGTCGGACGGTCAGCACTGAGGGAGTGGGCACTGTCGGTGGGTCAGTGCTGAGGGAGTGGGCACTGTCGGAGGGTCAGCACTGAGGGAGTGGGCACTGTCAGCAGGTCAGTGCTGAGGGAGTGGGCACTGTTGGAGGGTCAGTGCTGAGTGAATGGGCACTGTCGGAGGGTCAGCACTGAGGGAGTGGGCACTGTCGGAGGGTCAGCACTGAGGGAGTGGGCACAGTCGGCAGGTCAGTGCTGAGGGAGTGGGCACTGTCGGAGGGTCAGCGCTGAGGGAGCGGGCACTGTCGGAGGGTCAGCGCTGAGGGAGTGGGCACTGTCGGAGGGTCAGTGCTGAGTGAGTGGGCACTGTCAGAGGGTCAGTGCTGAGGGAGCGGACACTGTTGGAGGGTCAGTGCTGAGGGAGTGGGCACTGTCGGAGGGTCAACTCTGAGGGAGTGGGCACTGTCGGAGGGTCAGCGCTGAGGGAGCGGGCACTGTCGGAGGGTCAGTGCTGAGGGAGTGGGCACTGTCGGAGGGTCAGTGCTGAGGGAGTGGGCACTGTCGGAGGGTCAGTGCTGAGGGAGTGGGCCCTGTCGGAGGGTCAGTGCTGAGGGAGTGGGCACTGTCGGAGGGTTAGTGCTGAGGGAGTGGGCACTGTCGGAGGGTCAGTGCTGAGGGAGTGGGCACTGTCGGAGGGTCAGTGCTGAGGGAGCGAGCACTGTCGGAGGGTCAGTGCTGAGGAAGCGGGCACTGTCGGAGGGTCAGTGCTGAGGGAGCGGGCACTGTCGGAGGGTCAGTGCTGAGGGAGTGGGCACTGTCGGAGGGTCAGTGCTGAGGGAGTGGGCACTGTCGGAGGGTCAGTGCTGAGGGAGTGGGCACTGTCGGAGGCTCCTTTCAGTCTGTTCTCTCTGGCAAATAACTTGCTGACGGCTAGCAGCAGCGTACCCTGCCTCTGGGATCACAAAGATATCAGATCTTCAAAGTGAATCCGAATATCTGGTAATGATCACACTGCCCTTCCTGGGGGGGGGGGGGGGGTGTAATGCTGACTGTACCTCGAAACGTTGTGAAGTGCTTTAGGCTGTTCTGAGGTGACAAATCCCAGTCTTTATGAAGCTCAGAGCCGTACTGGGTGTGGTCCACACTCCTTGATTTACAGTTTCCACACGAGGATAGGAACCTGTTACAGTAACTGAGGAGCTGCTTCTGCAGGAGGGATTTAAATTGAAAAGAGTCACCGTGCACGGGGTGGAGTGGGGGGGGGGAAGAGGCTTTGACGAGTTCGGGTTTACTCTATGGACTGCAATAATTGCGGTCGGCTCTCCTGGTTACTCCTTCGATGACTCATTCATGTTCATCTCCATTTCTGTCAGTTTCACTCAGCCATTGAACAGGAACAAGGCTGTTTAATATTCCAAGCCATTTAACTGCACTGCACCTTTACCTGGTAATCCCAGAGGTTGATTATTCCAACACTCTCTCCGCTAACCACCCCTGCCTCTACCCACCCTGCACCATCCCTGCCGAGTAACCTGAGAATGAAAGCAGACAGCTGCCCTGTCCTCACACCACCCCCACCTTGGCACGGTGAGCTGCACTTTCAATCAATGTTCCATATTTATATTCACAATCTACTTTTCAAATCAATTAATGGCCCTCATCCCTCCCTATCACTGTCACCCCCTCCAGCTCCTACACCCCCTCCCTATCTCTGTCACCCCCTCCAGCCCCTACACCCCCTCCCTATCTCTGTCACCCCCTCCAGGCCCTACACCCCCTCCCTATCTCTGTCAGGTCCTCCAGCCCCCTACACTCCCTCCCTATCTCTGTCACCCCTTCCAGCCCCTACACCCCTCCCTATCTCTTTCAACTCCTCCAGGCCCTACACCCCCTCCCTATCTCTGCCACCCCCTCCAGCCCCCTACACCCCCTCCCTATCTCTTTCACCCCCTCCAGCCCCTACACCCCCTCCCTATCTCTGTCACCCCCTCCAGCCCCTACACCCCCCTCCCTATCCCTGTCACCCCCTCCAGTCCCTACACCCCCTCCCTCTCCCTGTCACCCACGACACCCCCTCCCTATCCCTGTCACCCCCTCCAGCCCCTACACCCCCTCCCTATCTCTGTCCCCCCTCCAGGCCCTACACCCCCTTCCTATCTCTTCCACCCCCTCCAGCCCCTACACCCCTCCCTATCTCTTTCAACTCCTCCAGGCCCTACACCCCCTCCCTATCTCTGTCAGCCCCTCCAACCCCTACATCCCCTCCCTATCTCTGCCACCCCCTCCAGCCCCCTACACCCCCTCCCTATCTCTTTCACCCCCTCCAGCCCCTACACCCCCTCCCTATCCCTGTCACCCCCTCCAGTCCCTACACCCCCTCCCTCTCCCTGTCACCCCCTACACCCCCTCCCTATCTCTGTCCCCCCTCCAGGCCCTACACCCCCTTCCTATCTCTTCCACCCCCTCCAGCCCCTACATCCCCTCCCTATCTCTGTCACTGCCTCCAGCCCCCTACACCCCCTCCCTATCCCTGTCACCCCCTCCAGTCCCTACAGCCCCACCCTATCCCTGTCACCCCCTCCAGTCCCTACATCCCCTCCCTCTCCCTGTCACCCCCTCCAGCCCCTACACCCCCTCCCTATCCCTGTCACCCCCTCCACCCCCTCCCTATCTCTGTCACCCCCTCCAGCCCCGACACCCCCTCCCTATCTCTGTCACCCCCTCCATCCCCTACACCCCCTCCCTATCTCTGTCACCCCCTCCAGCCCCTACCTATCTCTGTCACCCCCTCCAGCCCCTACACCCCCTCCCTATCCCTGTCACCCCCTCCAGCCCCTACATCCCCTCCCTATCCCTGTCACCCCCTCCAGCCCCTACATCCCCTCCCTATCTCTGTCACCCCCCAGGTCTCTGCTCTCCTCCAGTTCTGGCCTCTTCCCCGTTTTCTATCACTCTGCCACTGGGGAATTGCCTGGGGGCCAATCTCTGGAACACCCTCTTTAAACATCACCGCATCCCTGTCTCCTCTTTGGTTTAAATGCGTTGGTTGCAGGACAAACTAGCCAAGAGAGTGGAGTGGTGTAAGGTGGACGCGCTGGTGAAATTTGCTCTTGGCCTTGGCTTTGGAATCATATTTGACATGTTTGTCCTGTTAGTTCTGGTACAGGAATGGCCTTAACTAATTGCCAGAATGATATACAATCTTCATCTCATACGCATGCAAAACCTGTCAAATTGAGTGCAGAACCAATCTGCTTAGGACAATTTTCCCAGCCCCAGTGCTCTGTGCACTGTACCACTCTCTTGTAGATCAATTCTGCCCGTGTGCAAGTAACAGCAATTATTATTACTGTGCTGTATTTAATTTCACTTCTCAAAGTTGTCCACTAAATTCTTCATTAATAAAAGCATCCAAAAGAAAAGGTAACATGATCCCCCTTTGTAGTTTGCGTCTGGCTCACAGACATGGGAAGAGACCATGACACGTTTTACCTAAGGATGCTACCATGGCATGGTGGCTCACTGCTATCTCACAGTGCCAGGGGCCCAGGTTCTATTCCACCCTCAGGCGACTGTCTGTGTGGAGTTTGCACATTCTCCCCCGTGTCTATGTGGGTTTCCTCTGGGTGTTCCAGTTTCCTCCCACAATTCAAAGATGTGCAGTTTAGGGTGGATTGGCCATGGGAAATTGCCCCATAGTGTCCAGGGATGTGTAGGTTAGTGTGGATTGGCCATGGGAAGTTGCCCATAGTGCCCAGGGATGTGCAGGTTAGTGTGGATTGGCCATGGGAAATTGTCCCATAGTGCCCAGGGATGTATAGTCTAAGTGAATCTTTCATGGAAAATGCAGGTTTACAGGGATAGGTGGGATGCTGTTTGGAGGGTTGATTTGGACTTGGCGGGTCGAATGGCCTGCTTCCACACTGTAGGGATTCCATGTTCAGGGTGCTATTATAATCCAAAAGATACTCATAACCCCTTGACTGTGAATTTAAGAGGTGTATTTGTTCCTGGTTTTTACTTTAAAGAGAGGTTGTAAGGCAGAGGCGCAGTACATCTACCAATACCACAAGAGTATACAGCTCATGAGGCCTTGGTTTTTTTTTTAAAGGTTGGAACAATAGAAGCAGCCTGGCCGGGTGTGGCCAGCTGTCATGGAATCAGGATTTCTAGTTTTTTTTTTTAGTTTTTAGCTTTAGATTTGAGCAGTTGCAGTCGTGGTCTCTATATTCCCTCTCTCGATTACAGCCAAAGCCTTAGGGTTCTCTTCCTTAACTACAAGATTACACGTAAGACAAAATCTGTTTATTGAATTTGCTGTTGTGCCGAAGGGGTGTGTTTCTGAGAGGTTACTATATTGGAGCAGCTAATTAGTCATAGTTATTGTATCTATTATTTGGTCAGATTTTCCACTAGAGTTGTTATTTTGAGTTCCTCCTTCTTTGGTTGTATTTTAACTACAGTGTTTGAGTAAATTGTGTTTTTGCTTAACGTCAAATAGTCTGACCGGTTGCATTGCACCTGGAACACAGCATTGCCTTAAAAATAAGAAAACATGCGGGTCTACGATATGTTCTTAAAATATTTTGCGGGGTGTGGTCCATAACAATGAAAGTATGTTTATATTTTTGATGCATAATAGATGCTGAAGATAGTCAGTCGCACAGTGATGTGACAGGGCACCACAGTATACAGCAACAGCAAATCTACCCAGCAAAGGCTTCCTTCAAACATCACCATAAACACCATGCCGGCCATCAACCCGAGCCCAGGGCAGGTTGCAAGGATGCTCTCACATGTCCGATACTGACAAAGCACCGTCACCCTCATTTCCCCACATACAAAGTCACCTTCCCCCTGGGGCGCCCCAGTGCTGCCAACATTGGTGCCATCTGCCATTACAAAGGGCACAAGAAGGCACATGGTGACACCCAGCCCCCAAGCACCGGGTTCGGCTACTTACATCGAAGGATTGAAGCAATCGAGAAGATGGAGAAGGGCTACAAGATCTGTTGTCGCAGTCCAAACAGGAAACACAGACTGTCATGCTCAGAGAGCGTGGTGAGTGATTTAACAACCTCCTGGTTGGACCTTCTTAGATCCTGTCCATGTTCCACCTCAGACATTAATACTCCCGCTGTTTTTATTTTCAATAGGAATCATTATTTCCAAACCCCACCCGTTCAGACACCCTCCAAATCCTTGAAACCTCCACCAGTCTGAAGACACCCTCTCCAATTCTGTCACCCCTTCCAGCCCCCTACACCCCCTCCCTATCTCTGTCACCCCCTCCAGTCCCTACACCCCCTCCCTGTCTCTGTCACCTCCTCCAGTCCCTACACCCCTCCCTGTCTCTGTCACCCCCTCCAGTCCCTACACCCCCTCCCTATCTCTGTCACCTCCTCCCGCCCCCTACACCCCCTCCCTATCTCTGTCACCTCCTCCAGTCCCTACACCCCTCCCTGTCTCTGTCACCTCCTCCAGCCCTCTACACCCCCCTCCCTATCTCTGTCCACCCCCTCCCTATCTCTGTCACTCCCTCCAGCCCTTACATCCCCTCCCTATCTCTGACACCCCCCCAGCCCCTACACCCCCTCCCTATCTCTGTCACCCCCTCGAGCCCCTACACCCCCTCCCTATCTCTGTCACCTCCTCCAGCCCCTATACCCCCTCCCTATCTCTGTCACCTCCTCCAGCCCCCTCCATCCCCCTCCCTATCTCTGTCCACCCCCTCCCTATCTATGTCACCCCCTCCAGCCCCTACACCCCCTCCCTATCTCTTTCACCCCTTCCAGCCCCTACACTCCCTTCCTATCTCGGTCACCCCCTCCAGCCTCTCCACTCCCTCCCTATCTCTATCACCCCCTCCAGCCCCTACACCCCCTCCCTATCTCTGTGACTCCCTGCAGCCCCTACATCCCCTCCCTATCTCTGTCACCCCCTCCAGCCCCTACACCCCCTCCCTATCTCTGTCACCCCCCTCCAGCCCCTACACTCCCTCCCTATCTCTGTCACCCCCTCCAGCCCCTACACTCTCTCCCTATCTCTGTCACCCCTTCCAGCCCCTACACCCCCTCCCTATCTCTGTCACCCCCTCCAGCCCCTACACCCCCTCCCTATCTCTGTCACCCCCTCCAGCCCCTACACCCCCTCCCTATCTCTGTCACCCCCCTCCAGCCCCTACACTCCCTCCCTATCTCTGTCACCCCCTCCAGCCCCTACACCCCTCCCTATCTCTGCCACCCCCTCCAGTCCCTACACCCCTCCCTGTATCTTTCACCCCCTCTAGCCCCTACACCCCTCCCTATCTCTGTCACCCCCTCCAGCCCCTACACCCCTCCCTGTCTCTGTCACCACCACCAATTCTGGACTGTTGTGGAGCATTTCAGGGAATATCTCTGGGACACACACACCCACCAACCCCTCCACTCTGTGGCTGAAAACTTCAACTCCCCCTCCCACTCCGCCAAGGACATGCAAATCCTGGGCCTCCTCCACCGCCAAATCCACACTGCCTGACGCCTGGAGGAAGAACATCTCATCTTCCCCCTTGGGACCCTCTAACCACATAGCATCAACGTTGACTTCTCCAGTTTCCTACTCTCCCCTCCTTCCACTTCATCCCAGATCCAACCCTCCAACTCTGCACCGCTCTTGTGAACTGTCCTACCTGTCCACCTTCCTTCCCACCTATCTGCTCCATCCTCCACTCTGACCTATTACCATCAACGCCCCCGCACCAACTGCATCTACCTATCGTCCTCCCAGCTACCTTCCCCTCCCCCTCCTATTTATCTCTCAGGCCCGCACGCCTCACATTCCTGACAAAGGGCTTATGCCTGAAATGTCGATTCTGCTCAGATTCTGCCTGACCTGCTATACATTTCCAGTGCCACTCGTTTCGACTCTGCCTCCCCAGCATCTGCACTCCTCACTTTCTCTGATTTGTAATTTAAACAAAGGCTGGCAGTTGTCTGTCAGTCATCGTTAGCTGGTGCACTTTTGATACTGTGACGTCTGGCTCTGTCGAAGGGCCTGTTGGTGTCGGGGCTGTTTTAGTGCTGTCTAATCTCTCCCAACAGTGGAAGAGAGAACTGAATAACTTCTGCATGATGGAGCAGTCAGTCAAAAGCACGCAGTATCATTGCTGCACCAGGGTGCAGCATGAACGATTCAATTGCTTTGAGAATGATGCCCAGAGCCACCGCTACACCGATGACACTCGGCAGGGAAGGAACAGGCATAGCCTCGTTGGTCGCGATGATGCCACCATGTTAACCATGTCATTGCCAAACGTCATATTCCCTCCCGGAGAGCCCAATAGAGAGAATATCCACAACATCTGCAGCCTGAGAAAGATCCGGCCACGATATTCGAGCGGGTCCCTGCCATTGTCCAGCTACAGTCAGCTGACTCGTCAGGCCAAGGCAATTGATGGGCTCGAGACCAGCTACGAGAAATGCTGCATTGAGCACAACAAGTTGGCATGTGTGCACAAACAGGTAAGCAACTCAGGGACAGGGAGTTTCCCCTTAGACAGCCTCAGCTGGGGAACAACTCAGCAGTTGGTTCCAGTGGTTACCACCGTCTCCTTATTGTTCACCTGGCCACAAGGAGATACGTTCTAAATCCAGTTCACAGGCTCCAACGCAAAGGCCCAGTCCACATTTCCACTGCCGTCACTGAGGGAGTGGGCACTGCTGGAGGGTCAGTGCTGAGGGAGCGCCGCACTGTCGGAGGGTCAGCACTGAGGGAGCGCCGCAATGTCGGAGGGTCAGTGCTGAGGGAGCGCCGCACTGTCGGAGGGTCAGTGCTGAGGGAGCGCCGCACTGTCAGAGGGTCAGCACTGAGGGAGTGGGCACTATCGGAGGGTCAGTGCTGAGGGAGCGCCGCACTGTCGGAGGGTCAGTGCTGAGGGGGTGCCGCACTGTCGGAGGGTCAGCACTGAGGGAGTGGGCACTATCGGAGGGTCAGTGCTGAGGGAGCGCCGCACTGTCGGAGGGTCAGTGCTGAGGGGGCGCCGCACTGTCGGAGGGTCAGCACTGAGGGAGTGGGCACTGTCTGAGGGTCAGTGCTGAGGGACCGCCGCACTGTCGGAGGGTCAGTGCTGAGGGAGCGCCGCACTGTTGGAGGGTCAGCACTGAGGGAGTGGGCACTGTCGGAGGGTCAGTGCTGAGGACAGCTGATTGCCTGCCCGCCATTACTGATGGCTAGCTTTTGATTTCAGATTGATGAAGCCAATTTTCAGAGCTCTAGCTACGACGGGTATTTCAAGCCCTGTGGATCACTGCCTGACCTTCTCCTCCTCGCTCTGTACTGAGTTCACCTTGGATGTAGGGTTTGGTTTGTTTGGGACTGAGGGAGAGTCACATGTCTGGGTGCATAGTCTGAAGCCCAGTGAGTAGGTCGCTGCTGACAGTGTCTGAGGTCACACATTTCCCATCCGATTTCGGAGGGTCTGTAACCACAGACAGATGACCTACTCTCACGTCCACCTCCAAAAGAGGTAGCAGTTGCGTTTGAGATGCAAGTGCTCTTCAGATTGGAATAGCCTGCTTTAGGGTTGTAGGGGTTTCTATGATTCTTTTCACTGTATTCATGTGCGTAGTACGTGACAATAAAGTCAATTCCATTCAACTCTTGCAGTGGAAGCAGATGTTGCTGGAATACTGTGACAGCAAGTTATCCTCAAGCAACTCAGACGATCATTGCTGCTGGAAGAAAGAAGATGAATTGTTCACCTGCTTCAAAAATATTGCTGCGTACCCCAAGTATGACCACGAGATAACAACCATCAGCCTGGTAAATGTGACAGACAATGCTCTGCTCACACTGTGTCAGAATCATTTAAAATTGCTGACCAAAAGGTGAGGGGGCATGGATAGGATAAATAGACAAAGTCTTTTCCCTGGGGTCGGGGAGTCCAGAACTCGAGGGGCATAGGTTTAGGGTGAGAGGGGAAAGATATAAAAGAGACCAAAGGGGCAACATTTTCACGCAGAGGGTGGTACGTGTATGGAATGAGCTGCCAGAGGATGTGGTGGAGGCTGGTACAATTACAGCATTTAAGAGGCATTGGATGGGTATATGAATAGGAAGGGTTTGGAGGGATATGGGCCGGGTGCTGGCAGGTGGGACTGGATTGGGTTGGGGATATCTGGTCGGCATGGACGGGTTGGGCCGAAGGGTCTGTTTCCATGCTGTACATCTCGATGATTCTATGACTCTAAAAGGTGAGTGAAAAAGCTGTTTGAGAAGGTCTTGAGAGACTTTGTTTTGAGTTTCAGTTCTGAACCTTGACCTGCTGCTTCCCCCACGGTCACCACCAAGTGTTCCTATGTAAGGGTTAGATACAGAGTAAAGCTTCCTCTACACTGTCCCTCCTATTAAGCACCCTGGGGACAGGAACAGCACGGGGCTAGATACAGGGTAAAGCTCCCAATACACTGTTCCCCCATCAAACACTCCCAGGGACAGGGACAGCACGGGGTTAGATACAGAGTAAAGCTCTCTCTACACTGTTCCCCCATCAAACACTCCCCAGGGACAGGGACAGCACAGGGTTAGATACAGAGTAAAGCTCCCGCTACACTGTCCCCCCATCAAACACTCCCAGGACAGGGACAGCACGGGGTTAGATACAGAGTAAAGCTCTCTCTACACTGTCCCCCCATCAAACACTCCCAGGACAGGGACAGCACGGGGTTAGATACATAGTAAAGCTCCCGCTACACTGTCCCCCCATCAAACACTCCCAGGACAGGGACAGCACGGGGTTAGATACAGAGTAAAACTCCCTCTACACTGTCCCCCATCAAACACTCCCAGGACAGGGACAGCACGGGGTTAGATACAGAGTAAAGCTCCCTCTACACTGTCCCCACATCAAACACTCCCAGGGAAAGGGACAGCACGGGGTTAGATACAGAGTAAAGCTCCCTCTTCACTGTCCCCCCATCAAACACTCCCAGGGACAGGGACAGCACGGGGTTAGATACAGAGTAAAGCTCCCTCTTCACTGTCCCGCCATCAAACTCTTCCAGGGAAAGGGACAGCACAGGGGTTAGATACAGAGTAAAGCTCCCTCTACACTGTCCCCCCATCAAACTCTTCCAGGGAAAGGGACAGCACAGGGGTTAGAGACAGAGTAAAGCTCCCTCTTCACTGTCCCCCCATCAAACTCTTCCAGGGAAAGGGACAGCACAGGGGTTAGATACAGAGTAAAGCTCCCTCTTCACTGTCCCCCCATCAAACTCTTCCAGCGTCAGGGACACCTAATGACATCAGACCAGAAATAAGGCCATCCAGCCTCACGGCTGATAAGTTTCTCAACCCCATTCTCCCACTCTCTCCCTGTAACCCTTGATCCCCATGATACTCCAGAACCTATTGATCTCCGTCTTAAATATCCTCAATGACCTGGCCTCTACTGCCTTCTGTGGCACTGAATTCCACAGATTCCCCACTCTCTGGCTGAAGAAGTTTCTCCTTATATCTGCTCTAAAGTGTCTTCCCTTTTACTCGAAGGCTGTGCCCTCGGGTCCTAGTCTCTCCAACCAATGGAAACATCTTCCCAACATCCACTCTGTCCAGGCTGTTCAGTATTCTGTAAGTTTCAATCAGATCCCCCCTCAACCTCCTAAACTCCATCGAGTATAGTCCCAGAGTCCTCAAACATTCCTCATACATTAAGCTTTTCATTCCTGGGACCATTCTTGTGAAGCTCCTCTGAACATGCTCCAGGTGCAGTACAACCTTCCTGAGATACGGGGCCCAAAACTGCACACAATACTCCAAACGAGGTCTGACCACCGCCTTATAGAGCCTGAGATGTACATCCCTGCTTTCATATTTAAGTCCTCTCAAAATAAATGCCATCATTGCATTTGCCTTCCTAACGACTGACTCAACCTGCAAGTTTACCTTGAGAGAATTCTGGACTAGAACTCCCAAGTCTCTTTGTACATCAGACTTCTGATACAGTTAGGTACAGAGTAAAGCTCAGTCTACACTGTCCCCCCATCAAATACAGAACTCCCAAGACAGGGACAGCACGGGGTTAGATACAGAGTAAAGCTCAGTCTACACTGTCCCCCCATCAAATACAGAACTCCCAGGACAGGGACAGCACGGGGTTAGATACAGAGTAAAGCTCCCCCTACACTGTCCCCCATCAAACACTCCCAGGGACAGGGACAGCACTGGGTTAGATACAGAGTAAAGCTCCCCCTACACTGTCCCCCATCAAATACCCCCAGGGACAGGGACAGCAGTGAAGGGATTTGCCTTTCTGATGATGGCACTATTGAATAAACTGACAGTTTAACTTGATCAGGGTATCACAGGGTTTTTTTTAAAGTTTATGAACTGCATTGCCATTCTCTCCCACTTCCTGGTGACCTTGGTTGGGAGAGCGAGATGGAGGATAAAATTCAACAAGGGGAGGAGCGTGGTGAAAGGCAATACTTAGAAACGGATTTGTTTGTTGACTGAATTGTTTTTATGGATTCAGGCCGATATCCAAGCTATTGACGACGATACGGAGTGACTGCTGTTCCCATAGCAACCCAAAGCAGAGGAATGACTGTGTGGTCGAGAAGGTAAGGATATATCTTTTGTGATTTGTTTGTTCCCTCCCTCCAGGTGGCACTTTTAATGGTGCTGGCTGGCTATCTGACTGTGTCGGGCATCACAGACAAGATCATTGCGCCAGGCTGCCACTGATACCAATCCCATCTGTGTGGAACACAGCAGCAAGGGATGCTGGTCCATCCCAACACAGACTCATGGTTTCAGTAAATAACTGGTTAGAGTCCAGAAAAGACATTGTTATCACACACAATTATAGAGTCAGAGAGTGGTACTGCACGGAAACAGACCCTTCGGTCCAATTCATCCATGCTGACCAGATATCCTAAATTAATCTAGTCCCATTTGTCAGCAGTTAGCCCATGTCCCTCTAAACCCTTCCTATTCATGTCCCCATCCTTTTAAATGCTGTAATTGTACCAGCCTCCACCACTTCCTCTGGCAGCTCATTCCATACACACACCACCCTCTGTGTGAAAAAATTGCCCCTCAGGTCCCTTTCCCCTCTCACCTTAAACCTATGCTCTCCAGTTCAGGACTCCCCAGGCAAAAGACCTATTCACCCTATGCGACTCCCTCACAAATTTATAAACCTCTATAAGGTCACCCCTCAGCCTCCGACGCTCCAGGGAAAACAGCCTCAGCCTGTTCAGCCTCCCCCTGTAGCTCAAATCCTCCAACCCTGGCAACATCCTTGTCAATCTTTTCCGAACCCTTTCATGTTTCACAACATCGGTGCTCCGAAACCCTACATCGCTGAAGCTGGGCACTAACACGCTGACACCTCCTCCTGCGACCCCCTTGGCCACGATCACACCTGTCATCACCAAACTATCATCTCCAAGACCATCCACAATCTCATCACCCCAGCTGATCTCACAACCTCATCGTCCCCCAACCCTGCACCACCCTTGGTTCTATTTCTTACCAAAGCTCCACAAACCTGACTGCCCCGGTCTCTAACTGTCAAAGAACAAAGAAAATTTACAGCTCAGGAACAGGCTCTTTGGCCCTCCAACCCTGAGCCAATCCAAATCCACTGTTTAAACCTATCGCCCAATTCCTAAGCAATCTGTAGCCCTCTGCTCCCCACCTACTCATGCATCTTAAGTGAATTTACTGGGCCTGCCTCTACTACCTCTGCTGGCAATGTGTTCCAGGCACCTACCACCCTGTGTAAAGTACTTGCTGCGTGTATTCCCCTTAAACATTTCACCTCTCACCTTGAAAGCATGACCTCTCGTTATTGAATCCCTCACCCTTCATGGTTTTGTAGACCTCAGTCAGGTCCCCCCTCAATCTCCTTTTTTCTAATGAAAACAATCCTAACCTACTCAACCTCTGTTCATAGCCAGCACCTTCCATACCAGGCAACATCCTCATAAACCTTCTCTGCACCCTCTCCAAAGTGTCCACATCCTTTTGGTAATGTGGCGACCAGAACTGGACACTGTAGTGCTCCTGCCTCACTGAACTTCCTTCCATTTATCTTGACTCTGTGCTGTCCCCCTTGGTGCAGGAATTCCCCACCTACATTTGAGATACCACCCAGGCTCTCCAACTCCTCCACGACTTTCAATTTCCCCCATTCCCAACGCCTCATTTTCACCATGGACATTCAGTCCCTCTACGCCTGCATTCCCTCATAATGAAGGCCTCCAAACCCTCCGTTTCTTCCTCTCCCGCCGACCAACCCAGTCCCCCTCCACCCTCATTTGATTGGCAGAGCTGGTCCTTACCCTCAGCAACTTCTCCTTTCGATCCTCCCACTTCCCACAAACCAGACGGGTGGCTGTGGGTACCCATATGGGCCCCAGCCCTGCCTGCCTCTTCATAGGAGACGTGGAACAGTCCCTCTTCCACAGTTATACCAGCACCATTCCCCCCGCTACATTGATGAATGTATGGCTGCTCATAGAATCCATTACAGTGTGGAAACAGGCCATTTGGCCCAACAAGTCCACATCGACCCTCTGAAGAGTAACCCACCCAGACCCTTTCCCGTACCCATTATTCTACATTCCCCCAACTAATGCACCTAACCTAATTATCCTTGAGCACTATAGGCAATTTCCCATGGCCAATCCAACCTAACCTGCACATCCTTGGACATTACGGGACAATTTAGCATGGTCAATCCACCCTAACCTGCACATCTCTGAGCACTATGGGCAATTTAGAACAGCCAATCCACCCTAATATCTTTGGACTGTGGAAGGAAACCGGAGCACCCGGAGGAAATTCACACAGACACGGGGAGAATGTGCAAACTCCACACAGACAGTCGCCCGAGGCTGGAATCGAACCTGGGCCCGTGGTGCTGCGAGGCAGCAGTGCTAACCACTTAGTCACCATGCCACAATGTAAACGTTTAATTCGTCACACCAACACCTTGCACCCTGACCTCAAATTCACCTTGTCCATCTCCGATACCTCCCTCCCCTTCCTGAACCTCCCCGTCTCCATCTCTGGTGACTGACTACACACCAATGTCTACTACAAAACCACTGACTCCCACAGTTACCTTGACTATACATCCTCCCGCCCCACCTCCCGCAAAGTCGCGATCCCCTCCTCCCAATTCCTCCGCCTCTGCTGTATTTGCTGTCAGGATGAGCAATTCTTCTCCAGGACATCCTAGATTTTCCCGTCCCAATCACATCTCCTTCATTTCCCACACTTCTGCCCTCAAACCCCACCCTCTGCAACACCAAAAAGGGTAGAATCCTTCTGGTCCTCACATTCCACCCCACCAATCTCCAAATCCAGCATAGCGTCCTCCCCCCACTTTCGCCACCTACAGTCAGACCCGACCACCAAATTTATATTTCCCTCCCCACCCCTATCTGCATTCCGTAGGGACCGTTCCCTCCGTGACTCTCTCGTTAGTTCCACACTCCCCGCTAACCCCCTCTCCACTCCTGGCACCTTCCCCAGCCACTGTAAGAGGTGCAAAACCTGCGCCCGCATCGCACCTCCCTCTCTGCCCACCCCCTCACCTCCGTCCAAGGCCCCAAAGGATTGTTTCAAATGCGGCAGAGATTTACTTGCACATCCTCTCACCTCATTTACTGCATCTGGTGCTCTTGATGTGGTCTCCTCTACATTGGAAACACCAAGAGCAAACTCGCAGAACAGTTCAGGTCCATATGCAGTAACCAACCTCACCTTCCTGTGGCCATCCACTTCAACTTCCCCTCCCACGTCCCTTGGGACATATCCGTTCTGGGCCTCCTCCACTGCCTACATAAGGTGGAAGATGAGGAGGAACATCTCATCTTCTGCCTTGGGAGCCTACAACCACATGGCACGAACATTGAATTCACCAGTTTCCAAATCTCCCCTCCCCACTCCTCATCCCAGATGCAACCCTCCAATTCAGATCCGCCATCTTGACTTGACCTGACCTAATCAGTCCATCTTCCTTCCCATCTATCTGCTTCACCCTTCCCATCATCCGACCACTATCACCTCCTACCTTTACCCGCCTATCGGGTTGCCCCATCCCCCTTCCCCATTTATCTCTCAACCCTGTTCCCCCGTCCCCAATCCTGAAGAAGGGTCCTGCCCGACACATCGACTCCCTTGCTCGTCAGATGCTTCCTGACCTGCTGTGCCTTTTCCAGTGCCAAGCTTTATCGAATTCTGGCCTCCTTCCTATCGAAAAGATGTTGTGAAACTTGAAAGGGTTCAGAAAAGATTGACAAGGATGTTGCCAGGGTTGGAGGATCTGGGCTACAGGGAGAGGCTGAACAGGCTGGGGCTGTTTTCCCTGGAGCGTCGGAGGCTGAGGGGTGACCTTAGATTAGATTAGATTACTTACAGTGTGGAAACAGACCCTTTGGCCCAACAAGTCCACACCAACCCACTGAAGCGTAACCCACCCAGACCCATTCCCCTACATTTACCCCTTCACCTAACACTACGGGCAATTTAGCATGGCCAATTCACCTGACCTGCACATTTTTGGACTGTGGGAGGAACCTTGAGCACCCAGAGGAAACCCACGCAGACACGGGGAGAATGTTCAAACTCCACACAAAGAGTCACCTGAGGCGGGAATTTAACCCAGGTCTATGGCGCTGTGAGGCAGCAGTGCTAACCACTGAGCCACCGTGCCACCCAAAACCTTTTGTAAACTTGAAAGGGTTCAGAAAAGATTGACAAGGATGTTGCCAGGGTTGGAGGATTTGAGCAAAAGGGAGGCTGAACAGGCTGGGGCTGTTTTCCCTGGAGCGTCGGAGGCCGAGGGGTGACCTTATAGAGGTTTACAAAATTATGAGGGGCATGGATAGGATAAATAGACAAAATCTTTTCCCTGGGGTCGGGGAGTCCAGAACTAGAGGGTATAGGTTTAGGATGAGAGGGGAAAGATATAAAAGAGACCTAAGGGGCAACGTTTTCACGCAGAGGGTGGTACGTGTATGGAATGAGCTGCCAGAGGATATGGTGGAGGCTGGTACAATTACAGCATTTAAGAGGCATTTGGATGGGTACATGAATAGGAAGGGTTTGGAGGGATACGGGCCGGGTGCTGGCAGGTGGGACTAGATTGGGTTGGGAATATCTGGTCAGCACGGACGGGTTGGACCGAAGGGTCTGTTTCCGTGCTGTACATCTCTATGACTCACAACGTCCTTCCTATAGCAGGGTGGTCTGAATTGAATGCAGTATTCCAAAAGTGGCCTCACTAATGTCCTGTACCAGCAGCAACATGACAACCCAACTCCTCATTAAACAACATGGTTATGTATAGCTGAACCCTAGCATTGTGCTTCATTGAGTTGGCCAGCTGAATCCAGCTCAGCTGTCAGTAGAAGTTGGTACTCACTGATTTGCCAGTAGGAAAGCTCAGTACTGTCATCTAGTGTCTGCCTTTGATAAACAAATTGTGGCAGAGACTTGGGAACATCAGAAGAGGTGGCGCCCCTGGTGTTAAGACAGTGAGTGTTTGCTGCTCTGCCATCATTTCAAATCTATCTCAATCAATGGGGGAAAAAAAACCATTCTCATCACATTAGGAGACAGAACAATATCGCTAGTTAATTTGGACTGCCTCCAACATGAATTCAGACAAACAGGCTACAGAAATGGAAGCATTCCTCAACAATGTATAAATACACTCACGCCTCCTGCTGTGACAATGTTGAGAGAACTTTATTCTGTTTTGAACAGCATGCTGTCCCTATCCTCGGAGTGTTTGATGTGGGGACAGAGGGAGCTTTACTCTGTATCTAACCCCGTGCTGTCCCTGTCCTGGGAGTGTTTGATGGGGGGACAGTGTAGGGGGAGCTTTATTCTGTATCTAACCCCGTGCTGTCCCTGTCCTGGGAGTGTTTGATGGGGGGACAGTGTAGAGGGAGCTTTACTCTGTATCTAACCCCGTGCTGTCCCTGTCCTGGGAGTGTTTGATGGGGGACAGTGTAGAGAGAGCTTTACTCTGTATCTAACCCCGTGCTGTCCCTGTCCTGGGAGTGTTTGATGGGGGGACAGTGTAGAGGGAGCTTTACTCTGTATCTAACCCCGTGCTGTCCCTGTCCTGGGAGTGTTTGATGGGGGGAACAGTGTAGAGGGAGCTTTACTCTGTATCTATCCCCGTGCTGTCCCTGTCCTGGGAGTGTTTGATGGGGGACAGTGTAGAGGGAGATTTACTCTGTATCTAACCCCGTGCTGTCCCTGTCCTGGGAGTGTTTGATGGGGGGACAGTGTAGAGGGAGCTTTACTCTGTATCTAACCCTGTGCTGTCCCTGTCCTAGGAGTGTTTGATGGGGGGACAGTGTAGAGAGAGAGGTTTACTCTGTATCTAACCCTGTGCTGTCCCTGTCCTAGGAGTGTTTGATGGGGGGACAGTGTAGAGGGAGATTTACTCTGTATCTAACCCCATGCTGTCCCTGTCCTGGGAGGGTTTGATGGGGGGACAGTGTAGAAGAAGCTTTACTCTGTGTCTAAACCGATACTGGATCTGTCCTATGAGTGTTTGGTGGATCAGTCCAGAGAGAGCTTTAACCTGTATCTAGTCCTGTGCTGACCATGTCCTGTTGGATCCTGATATCTCCAATCCTCGTTGCTAACTTCCCAAAATGAAAAAAGTTAAAGATCACACAACACCAAGTTATAGTCCAACAGGTTTAATTGGAAGCACACTCTGTATCTAACCCTGTGCTGTCCCTGTCCTAGGAGTGTTTGATGGGAGGACAGTGTAGAGAGAGAGGTTTACTCTGTATCTAACCCTGTGCTGTCCCTGTCCTAGGAGTGTTTGATGGGAGACAGTGTAGAGGGAGATTTACTCTGTATCTAACCCCATGCTGTCCCTGTCCTGGGAGGGTTTGATGGGGGGACAGTGTAGAAGAAGCTTTACTCTGTGTCTAAACCGATACTGGATCTGTCCTATGAGTGTTTGGTGGATCAGTCCAGAGAGAGCTTTAACCTGTATCTAGTCCTGTGCTGACCATGTCCTGTTGGATCCTGATATCTCCAATCCTCGTTGCTAACTTCCCAAAATGAAAAAAGTTAAAGATCACACAACACCAAGTTATAGTCCAACAGGTTTAATTGGAAGCACACCAGCTTTCGGAGCGTCGCTCCTTCATCATCAGCGTCGCTCCGAAAGCTAGTGTGCTTCCAATTAAACCAGTTGGACCATAACCTGGTGTTGTGTGATTTTTAACTTTGTACACCCCAGTCCAACACTGGCATCTCCAAATCATTCCCAAAAGGAGAAGCTGACTCATGGCTGTGATTCCTGATCATGGCCGTGATGGAAAGATTATCACAGTAAGTTACAAAGAACTGTAAAACTTCAAATGAGACTCCTTACTGTCTCATCTTGTTTCCACAGAAACGGTCTTTCTTTAGTCGCATCTGTGGCAGTCAAAATGCTACTCGGAAAAACCATCTGAATTGCTGCTCCCGTGACACTGAGTCCTGCTTCAATACACTTTATCTGTCCAACATTACAGTGGCCGCTAGGTATAATTTCTAAGTGGCATGGGGAACCTTGTGGTTCAGTTGGTGATGTCTTCAAGCGATTCAAATATATAAAGTGAAATATTAAATGTCTTGATTCTCTGGTTTGTAGTTTCTGCTTTGGATAAATTTTAATACATTTAAGGGATGCTGAATGGGGTCACTTTCACAGGTGTCTGTCCCTCTCACAAGGATACCTGAGTGATATGATTAGCTGTTCATCGCAGCTACACAGAGTCCTCAGATTTTCGTGATGTCTGAATATCTTCAGAGTAGCGCAAGGACAGAGACTGATGGCACGAGGTGGTGAGTCTGAAAGAATGATGAGAGGGGAGAGGCACAGAGAGAGCGAGAGAGACACACTCACACACACCAACACACACAAAGACATACAGATCAAGTGAAAGACAGACATATCGACAGAGGGATAGAGAGAGACACACATACAGGGAACAGAGAGGGACACATACAGAGACAGAGACACACACAATGGGACAGACAGGTGCAGAGTGAAAGACGCCAATCACATCCTTGAGATTTTGTCAATTCCAATAAATTCTTGAACTCATCTTCAGATTTAACTAATCATTTCTTTTTGGATGGGTGCGGTGTGATTGTAGTTAGTGTTCAGTCAGATCTGAGTACAGCATGATACTGAAGGCAGTGTTCTGACTGGGGGATAAGGCATGTACCTTTTAGCTACGTGGTAAGTCTTGGGTTGCTTTGTGTCCTTTTTTGCAGGATCAGTTAAAAGGTTATTTACGGAATGCTTTACTGATGATACGCCTTTGCTTTGAGAGAGGCTAGGTGCCAACTGGGATGACTCAGTTTTCATGAGAAGGTTTGAGCTCCTTCCTCTGGCTGGATTGACACTGGCAGTGCCCATACCGAGAGAGTGCCGCACTGTTGGTACACTGTCCGTCAGAGGAGGCATCAAACCAGGAGCCCTCTCGGGTAAATACCCCAGACAACTACTGAAGAGTGGTGGTGGTGGGGTGGAGTGCTTCCTACACCCTGGCCAGCATTCCCATTAATACCACGAAAGAAAAGCTGACTGAGCATGCATTCTTATGGGATTTTGCTGTGTCTGAAATGTTTGTTCCATCTGCTAACACTCCAACAGCCAAGTGTAACAATTACGCACCATTTACTGACCGTTTGCTTACGTTTAAGTGGACGGAAATGTTGGCTATGGGCTTTTAAAAACGGCCAACCTACCAGCAAATTGCCCAAAAGAATTTGTCTGCATTCTGTCCGTGTGAGACGTGAAGGATTTTTGATAAACCACCCCATGCACAGGCCAAAGGGTTGGGTGCTTAACTTTTTTCACTAGTAACAGCTTGTATTATCTGATCACATGACAGTGCCTGGCCAAAACACATAAGGATGTAGGGAATATAAGTGGGAGTGGGTCACTCAGCCTCTCCAACCTGCTACATCATTTGGTAAGGTCGTGACTGGTCTGTTTGTGGCTTCAAATTCTCTTTCCTGTTTGCAGCACATCAATGTTTACACCCTCATCAATCAAAACTCAATCTAATTCAGCTCTGAATATATTTAGTGACCTAACCTCCGCTGGGTGAGAGAATTCTAACGGCTAACAAAGAGAGAGAAAAAATATCCTCCTTTAGTAGGTGACCTCTTCTTTTCAAATGATGCCCTCTGGTGTTTAGAGTCCTCGTCGTTCATGAGAAAAATCCCTCAGCACCAAGTCCTCTGCCTCAGAATCTTCCATTTCAATAAGATTAACTTCCATTCTTCTTAACTGTAATGCAGGGAGGGACAACCTGCTCAACCTTTCTTCATGTGACAAACCCTTCAGCCCAGCAATCAGCTGAGTGAATCTTCTTCCAATGTGAGAGAGTATTTTCTTAAGCAAGGAGGGTGAAGCTGTAACAGTACTCCATGCAGAATCTCACCAATAGCCTGTGCGGTTGTAGCAAGACTTTGTTTTGAGCTCCGCCCCTTGCAATAAAAGCCAATATTCCTTCTGCCTTGTGATTTGTGTATGAGGAAACCCAGGTTCTTTTGTACTGTAACATGCTCTACTTTCTCTCTATTTAAACAATATTCTGCTCTTCCTTTCTCCCTGCCAAAGTGGGCAGCCTCACATTCTCCCACATCATACTCCATTTGTCCAATTTTTGTTCACTTGCCTTAACAAACCTCTTGTATCCTCCTCATGGCTTGATTTCCTACCTATCTTTATATCATTAGCAATTGTGGTGATAGTATGGTTGGTTTCATCATCCAGACTGCAGGCTCTCGGGTAAATACCCCAGACAACTACTGAAGAGTGGTGGTGGTGGGGTGGAGTGCTTCCTACACCCTGGCCAGCATTCCCATTAATACCACGAAAGAAAAGCTGACCGAGCATGCATTCTTATGGGATCTTGCTGTGTAGACTGTAAGAGGTTGTGGCCCCCTTACAGATCCCTGTGGCACTCATAGAGAGTCATAGAGACGTACAGCACAGAAACAGACCCTTTGGTCCAACTCATCTATGCTGATCAGATATCCTAATTTAATCTTGCTTAATGAGCCTTTTAAATGTTGTAATTGTACCAGCCTCCATCACTTCCTCTGGCAGCTTATTCCATACATGCACCACCCTCTGTGAAAACGTTGCCCCTCAGGTCCCTTTTATATCTTCTGCCCCCTCACCTTAAACCCATGCCCTCTTGTTTTGGACTCCCTTACCCTGGGTAAAAGACCTCTGCTCTTCACCCTATCCATGCCCCTCATGATTTTATAAACCTGTATAAGGTCACCCCTCAGCCTCTGACTCTCCAGGGAAAATAACCTCAGCCTATTCAGTCTCTGTCTCTCTCGGTCAAACCCTCCAACCCTGGCAACATTCTTGTAAATCTTTTCTGCACACTTTCAAATTTAACAACATATTTCCAAAGCAGGAAGACCGGAACTGAACACAATATTCCACTAGTTACAGTTTTCCAATCTGAAAATCACCTACTCATCCCAACTTTCTATTTCTTGTTTGTTAGCCAATCCTTTTATCCAGGCTAATATTTCACCTCCAACATGTAAGCTCCCACTTCATGTAATGACCAGTTCTGAGGGCAGAGGAAATGCTTTGAGGACACCCCCCTCACAGCCTATAAAGTCACCCCTTCAACCTACAATGCTGTAGAGAAAAATGTCCCATTCTATCCAGTCTCTCCTTAGAACTGAAATCCTCCAGTCCTGGCAACATTCTTGTAAATTATTTTTCTGTACCCTTTCTAGTTTAACAACATCCTTCCATTAGCAGGATGACCAGAATTGTATGCAGTATTCTAAACGTAGCCTCAGCAATGTAGCCCCCCCCCCTTCCCTGATGCTTCACAGCATCTGAAGCTCAGACGTCAGTGCACCAACTCTTGGAGTTGAGGGTCATCAAGCTGCAGACACTAATGGCATTTGTGGATGATGGGTTTGGCCTGTACTTACCGATGTTTAGAAGATGAGAGGAGACTTTATTGAATCAAACAAGATTCTTATCAGATTTGATCGGGTAGATGCAGAAAGCTTGCTTTCACTTGTGGGATAGTCTAGGTCCAGAAAGCATACTCTCAGAATAAGGGTGTGCCTTTCTAGGACAGATGAGGAGAAATTCATTTTCTCAGAAGACAGTGAATTTGTGGAATTCTTCAGCTTAGAGATGACTGCAGAGGCTGGGTTGTTAAGTATATTCAAGGTCAAGGTTTGATTTGATTTGATTTGATTCATTGTTGTCACATGTACCTGGGTACAGTGAAAGTTTTGTTTTGTGTGCAGTACAGGCAGATCATACTTTACAAAGTGTATTAGGGTAATAGAACAAAGTGAAGGATAGTGTGAAATGGCTGCAGAGAAGGTGCACAAAGAGTGAGATCAAGATCAAAGACGTTTAATTGTATGTTTCGGATCTCCAGCTTCCTAATGTTATTTCAGACTTTTACCCAGTACAGGGATCAAAGATTATAAGGAAAATGCTGTAGAGTGGAGTTGAGGATTATCAGATCAGCCACGATCTCCATGAATGGAGGGGCAGACTCAACGGGCTGCTTCTGCTACTACACCTTGTGGTCTTAAGGGAACCATACGGGTGTCCACCAACATCCACATACAGGAGGTCCCTGGGTTACAAATGGGTTCCAATCCTGAGTACGTTTGTAAGTCAATGTTTCTGCAAATTGGAACACTGCAGTATAATATGTCCATTCGTTTCACTCATAGGATTTTTAAAATTAACAGTACATGATCTCGTTTGTAAGTACCGGTGTTAGCAAGACAGGAACCATTTGCACTACAGCTGCACTTCCCTACCCTGCCCACATTTCTGTGTTTTATTTAACAAGTAAAGTTTAATATTGCTGAAGGAAAAGACATGTTGTTAAAACTTCTTTTCCAGCACACTGTGAGAACGTAACCTCCAGGGTACACTCAGTTCCATTATCTCAAAATGTTAGAAACACTCAATTCTGTTCAGCGATCGGGGAGGGAATTATTGCAAGGTTTATGATAGGTCACACAGAACAGTCTGTGGGTCATGGAAGAGGAGTCCAAAGGACACAGTTATTTTAGGATGAGAGGAGTCTTTTGGAATAGGGTTGTCATACGATGAGAGATTGGGTTGACCGGACCTGTATTTACCAGAGTTTAGAATAATGACAGAGGGTTTCATTGAAACATATCAAATCCAGGCAAGGAAGGGCAGTCTTAATGCAGGGATGATGTTTTCCTTGTTTCGTGGACGGGGACGGGGACGGGGGGGGGGGGGGGGGGGTGCTGCTAGAGTCTAGAATAAGGATCTCAAGATACAGAGGAAACAATTTGGGACACAGATGAGAAAACATTTCTTCACTCAGCAGGTGGTGAACCTGCAGGATTCTCCATACAGCATGGAAACAGACCCTTTGTCCCAACCAGTCCATGCTGACCATGTTCCCAAACTAAACTAGTCCCACCCTGCCTGCACTTGGCCCATGTCTGTGCAAACATTTTTTATTCATGTACTTATCCAAATGTTGTAACTGTTCCCACATCCAACCCTTACTCATGCCACACACAAACCACTCTGTGTAAAAAAATTGCGCCTCATGCCTTTTTAAAATCTTTCTCCTCTCACCTTAAAAATATGCCTCCAATCTTGAAATTCCAACCCTAGGGAAAAGATGCCTGTCATTCACCTTATCCATGCCCCTCATGATGTTATGAACTTCTATAAGGTTGTCCCTGAACCTCCTACCCTCCAGTGATAAAAGTCTCAGCCTATCCAGCCTCACCTTATCATTCAAACCCTCCAGTCCAGACAACATCCTGGTAACTCTCTTCTGAATCCTCTCCAGCTTAATGACATCCTTCCTGTAACAGGGAGACCAGAACTGGACATAGTACTCCAGAGGAGGCCTCACCAACGCCCTGTACAATCTCAACATCCTTAGAAATGTGTGAAAGGCAAGTAATTGAATATACTTCAGAAAGAAATAGCTAATTTTCTGCAGAGCTGAGAAAGTGGGAAGGTCATTGTCTTTGCGTTGGGGGATAGCCTTGAAGGACTCAGGAGAATTAAGGGTTCAGCATACCTGAGAGAGTAGGGTTTCAAGCAGTATTTGCTTGAATATAGCTGAGCAAGATTGGAACTTGGGCTGGGCATGGTGGAGAGGGGTAGTAGAGCTCAGGGATAAGACTGATTCAAACTATTGGTGGAGGGCTGGAGTTATGCTTGCGAGTGAGTGCTGACCTGCAATTTCGGAGTCCGGGGGAGCTCAGGTCTAGGAAAGGAAGGTGATCAACCAGAACAGGAGCAGTCGTTGAGACAGTCCACAACACAGCGACTTGTGAGAGGGACAGCTTAGCAAAAGAATTGTAATCTCTTAGAAAACTGGATTTGATGAACCATCATGTCTTTAGTATCTGGGTGAGAAATCTGTGAGATCTGCTTTGATTACATTTGCTATTTGATTTGCACTGTGCAGTGTTCAGGCACAGTCTATTGTCATATTTATCATGTTAATTCTGGGTGTTAAATATGAATTGTGCGTATATTGTAGAACATATTACAGTTCTAATGTATAATAAAGTTCATTATTTGTTCAACATAGTGGAATCTTGTGGCTTTATTCTCTTGGTTTATGTGCCCAGACATCACACACCATGACTACTTTGAAAATAAAAGCCACTAGTCCCTAGCAAGTTTGTAACATAAAAGTTATGTTCTGGTCCAGGATCGTAACGAGGTAACAGCTGAATTTCCCTTCTGAATGTTCAACTGAACGTGCCCTCCAAACAGTGCATTTCAGACCTTAAACTACTTACATGATGCAATTTTATACTGTTTTAGCTTCTTTTGAGAATTACTTTCAATCAGTGTTGTCTCTTTCTTGACACTTTCACAAGTAGGGAAAGGTTTGTGCCATCTGCTCTGTCTTGTAAAAGTTCATGGTTAAAAGGCATTTAGCATGATTGCCTTAATTGCTCAGACTTTTGAGTATAGGAGTTGGGGAGACATGTTGAGGTTGTACCGGATATTGGTGAGGCGTCTCCTCAAGTACTGTCTCCAGTTCTGGTTGCCCTGTTATAGGAAGACTACTATTATGCTAAAAATCACACAACACCAGGTTATAGTCCAACAGGTTTACTTGCAAGTACAAGCTTTTGGAGTGCTGCTCCTTCATCAGGTAGCTAGTGGGGCAGGATCAGCCACCTGATGAAGGAGCAGCACTCTGAAAGCTAGTGCTTCCAAATAAACCTGTTAGACTATAACCTGGTGTTGTCTGATTTTACCTTTGTCCACCCCAGTCCAAAACTGGCACCTCCATAAAGTTATTAAGCTAGAGAGGGTTTAGAAGATCTACCAGGATGTTGCTGGGAATGGAGGGTAGTTTGGGAGAGGCTGGATAGACTTGGATTTCTTTCACTTTCACTAGGACTTCTTTCACTCTCCAGCGTGTAACATAACCTTCGGTCCAACTCATCCATGCTGAACAGATATCCTAAAGAAATCTTGTCCCATTTACCAGCATTAGTTCACATCCCTCTAAACCTTTCCTATTCATATACCCATCCAGATGCCTTTAAAATGTTGTCATTATACCAGCCTCCATTACTTCCTTGGCAGCTTGTTCCAGTCATGCACCACCCTCTACATGAAAATGTTGCCCTTTAGGTCGCTTTTAAATCTTCTCCCTCTCACCCTAAACCTATGCCCTCTCGTTCTAGACTCCTCCACCCCAGGGAAAAGATCTTGACTATTTAGGCAAAGGTGAGGACTGCAGATGCTGGAGATCAGAGTCGAGATTAGAGTGATGCTTCATCAGGAAGGGCTTTTGCCCGAAAAGTTGATTTTCCTTCTCCTTGGATGCTGCCTGACCTGCATCATTCTAATCTAGACCTTGACTATTTACCCTATCCATGCCTCCCGTGATTTTATAAACCTCTCTAAGGTCACCCCTCAGCCTCCGAAGCTCCAGGGAAAATAGCCTCAGCCTATGCAGCCTCTCCCTATATCCCTCCACACCCTCCAACCCTGGCAATATCCTCGTAAATCTTTTCTGAACCCTCTCAAGTTTCCTAGCTAGCTGATTAATCTCTGATCAAGTCCAAGATTGATTTCTAGACAGTGTGGGAGACATGAGATCAGCAATGGTCTCAGATAACAATTTACTTCTGCTTCAATATTCACTGACACTGGCCGACCCTTTGTGGGCTCTCACAGCAGATCTTATTCTCACATTTTTTACAATTATTCTGCACTTTTAAACCTCAATTCACCTTCTTAGCAGCCATACCTTTGTATTCCTTGCTCTTGTTCAATCACGTTGTGACCTTTGCATGATTTGCCTGTACTGCATGAAAAACAAAAATTTTCACTGTACCTGGGTACATTTGACAATATATCCAATCAAATAAAAAAAACACAGTAAATGTTTAAAGATAAATCAGTAAAACCGGGGACTTTAGTCTGGATAATTCATGATTTCTAAGACAGTTTCAATAAATCTGGAACACAATATTCAATTTTGTTTGTCTCTGCTTTCTAACCCATATTCACAATCGACTGGTTGTATGTTCTGTTACATTTAGAAGTCACAATAATCCTGGTACCGAAATGTTCAGGACATCTCTTTGTTCTTCTCTCTGGGTCTAACACAGGAGGCCATTCGCCTCCTTAAGGATGTCACACAGGATAAGAAGAAGGCCCATTCAACTCTTCAAATGTTGCACAGGATCAAAAGGAAGCCAGCCAGGCCCTTTGAGTGCGTTACATAAAGAACAGGAGGAGCCCATTCAGCCTCTCAAACTTGTCTCACAAGAACAAGTGGCCCCCTCGAGTTTGGTTCACAGAAGAGAAGGAGGCCCTTTGTTATACAAAAACCTGCAGAAGGCCATTCTGTCCCTTTGAACCTGTTAATCAAGGATTGCAGTGGTTAAAGAAGGCAGCTTACCATCACCTTCAACATGGCAAGTAGCGACAGGGTGAATAGCCAAGGGTAGTGGAGTCCAAAACTAGAGGGGCATAGGTTTAAGTTGAGAGGGGTAACATTTAAAAGGGCACTTTTGTTACACAGAGGTGTGTATGGAATGAGCTGCCAGAGGAAGAGGTGGTAGCTGGCACAACTAAAACATTTAAAAGGCATCTGGATTGGTATATGAACAGGAAGGGTTTAGAGGGATGTGGGCCAAATGCTGGCAAATGGGACTAGATTAATTTAGGATAACTGGTCAGCATGGAGGAGTTGGACCAAGCTTCAGTTCTGCTTATCTCTGTGGCTCTAATAAATGCTGGGCCAGCCAGCAATGTATGAATGATAAAAGAGAAAAAGGCCACTCATTACTTGAGCCTGCTACACATAAAGATGAAAGTGAGGACTGCAGATGCTGGAGATCAGAGCTGAAAAATGTGTTGCTCGAAAAGCGCAGCAGGTCAGGCAGCATCAAAGGAGCAGGAGAATCGACGTTTCGGGCATAAGCCCTTCTTCAGAGCTTATGCCCGAAACGTCGATTCTCCTGCTCCTTTGATGCCGCCTGATCTGCTGCGCTTTTCCAGCAACACATTTTTCAACACATAAAGATGAGCACATTCAGCCTCATTGTACAAGATCAAGAGGAAGCCATTCAGCCCTTCTTGAATCTCTTATATGTGATCAGAAAGAGTGTACTGAAACCCTTCAGGCTGTTGCACAGAAACAGGGACAGGAAGAGGCCATTCAACTCCATCAGTGATTGCTACATTGTAACTGAAAAAGGCCATTCAGCCCCTTCTCACAGTATGTTACACAGGAATAGGAGAAGGGCCATTCAGCCTCTCAGGTTTGTTACCTAGGAACATAACCCATTCTCAACCTTGTTACACAGGAACAGGAGGAGGCTCATTCAGCGACCTTGAGCCTTTGACACAGGAAAATGAGGAGATTGTTCAGTTCCTTATCAAACCGGTTGTGCAGGAATAGGAAGCCCATTCAGTCCCCTCTTTGAACTTCTTACACAGGAACAAGAGTAGGCCATTCAGCCTCTCTTCAGCCTGCCATACAGGAACAGGAGGAGACATTTTAGCCCTACTCGAGCCTGCTACACAAGGAGTCATTCAGCCTGTATGAACCGATTACATTAGAACAGGAGACCATTCAGTTCGTTACAGAAAGAGTCCATTCAGCCCCTCCTTCAGTCTGCTACACAAACACGAGAAAGCCATTCAGCCCCTCAAGCCTATTACACAGAATAATGTACGTCTTTTCATTATTCTGTACTTTTAAATGTGGACTGAAACAGGAAACAATCTGTTTTAAAAACCAAGGATTGCTGAGGAACTACTGCACGTTCTTTGAAAGCAAGCAACTTGACACTCATTGGAAGTACTGTTTACACAGCTGCTGCTTCAAACAGTAGTTGGAGAAGATGCAGACACAGTGCAGGCAAGGGTGAGTACAAATGAAGATTCAGTCGGGCAACAGGTCTGTGGACTATTGTCCAGTTATCAATGACAAAGGCCTTCAACTGACAACAACTATGTGATAGGTTCTCAAGCAGCTGAACTGCTTGGGGGTTGTGAACGAGAATGGGGAGAAGCCATTTATCACCACCAGCTCAGGAGCTTTTTGTGTTCTCTGCATCAAAAGCCTCTTTAACCCTACAGATTTGTTTTTACGAGAGAGGCTTTTACCACCAATTTATCCATGTTTCAGAATAAACCAAAAAAACGTTTATGTATTTGATGAGATTCATTTCAAGAAACCCTATAGTGTGGGAGCAGGCCATTTGGCCCATCAAGTCCACATAGAATCTTTGAAGAGCATCCAACCCAGACCCGTCCCCATACTCTATCCCTGCATTTCCCTGGGTAATCCACCCTAACCTGCACATCTTTGGACTGTGGGAGGAAACCCATGCAGACACAGGGAGAATGTGCAAATTTCACACAGTCACCCAAGGCTGGAATCGAACCTGGGTCCCTGGCACTATGAGGGAAACAGTGCTAACCACTGAGGTACCGTGCTGTCTTTTAGCAGTGCTGTAAGGTGTGACTTTTAAGAGTCAGAGACATTTTAAAGTATGAACCAGCCTCCTTCAAATCAATGAAAACCTCCGGTGAAGGAAGATTGAGAAGCAGCTTTCTGATCAGCACAAGAACCGTCTCAACAGACCCTGTGAACAGAAAGCACTGAACTGCTTTCTCAATTTTCCCTCCGTCCAAAACATCCATGTTTTTCTTTCCTCTGTGTATGTTTAAAGGGGGTTGTAATCGGATCAGTTTTATTTAGTAGTTATTCCTCTTTTTGTATCAACGATTTGTACCTAGGTACTTTGCATCTAAGATGGTGTCATGAGAGGCCAAACTGGAAACCTTTCACGGAACTCCTCCAGTACATGTGACAATAACACCTAATTCTATTTCTATATGTCGACATGAAATAAATATGATTTGCAGACGTTGGTGTTGGACTGGGGTGTACAAAGTTAAAAATCACACAACACCAGGTTATAGTCCAACAGGTTTAATTGGAAGCACTAGCTTTCGGAGCGCTGCTCCTTCATCAGGTGGTTGCGCCATCTGATGAAGGAGAGCGCTCCGAAAGCTAGTGCTTCCAATTAAACCTGTTGGACTATAACCTGGTGTTGTGTGATTTTTAACTGTGAAATAAATGCAGAAACCTGGCCTGTGCTTTCTGTCAACCCGGGTGTGAAAGTCAGGTAAACTGGAATCCCGGGTACTTCCATAAAATCTTTAATTTTTGTGCTGACCCCAGAAATAGTGGGGCTCGATTTCCAGCACGCTACCCAAGTGAGGCAAAACAACTGGAACAGACTAAGATCGTCAAGTCTGTTCTGACATTTACTGAGATTGTGACTGATCTGCATATACGATCAATTTGAATTCTGAAATTTTCGATGAATAAATTCTTAGGATCTTGGCTCGGCCATTGACTTTGAGGTGGCACTTACTAAAAATGTCGCAAATTCAGCCACTCAATTCTCCTTAACATTACTCCCACAGGGAAGTGATAGAGCATTCCTACTGGATGTAGGATGGCCTCGTGGACAGTAAGTCTCAGTTTTGGGTATTTAAATTACAAATCCTGGAATTTTCAGCAGACGATGCAGCAGATATGAAATCTACAAAGGAGAAAGGAAAGAAAGCAAATTCCTATATTGGGAAGGATCTGAAAATTTCCAATTTTATCAGGAACATCCTAGGGTAGGTTGAAATCCCCGAAGAAATTCTGTTTTGTTCTGCAAGTGTGAGATTTCAGGAATTTTCAGAACTTCCTAGTTCCCTCCCAGGAAACCCATTTGTAAATCTATTCAAATTTAAGGAACCTCATGAATCCTGGATTCAAAATTGAAAATTTTGATGCACCTTCTCTGTGAAATTCTGGAATATTTTCCTTTTTCAATTTGTCAAATCCCATCACGTCTGGACATTTCCTTGAGTGCCTGGACTGTTTTTTTTTGGCAATCGCCAAATCTGCAGCAAAGCTCTGGAATTTTCTGGAACGTTCTAGATCTTCCCTGGAATCTATCTTATAGAGCTCTGGGAACCTCCCCCCTCTCCCCCAACTTGCAATTTTCAAGAACAATTTAATTGCAATTTTCTAGGATAATCTTGAATATTCCCTGGATCTATTTATGACATTTTCCAAAATGTTCTAATGCATCCCTGAAAACTGATCTTGTAGGGGTCGGGGTATTCCCCTGGAATATTCCAGAACAGTCCAGACCTTTCCCTGGAACGTACTCCTTGAGTTTTGGATGTTCCCTAGAATATTCTGGAATGATGCAGACCTTATCTCCTTGAGTTTCAGATGTTCCTCTGAGTATTCTAGAACATTCTTTTATTTCCCTGGAAACAATCTTCGAGAGTTCCGGATCTTTCCCTGGAAATAATCTGGAATGATTCGGACCTTATCACTCTGAGTTTCGGATGCTGCCCCCTGGAATATTCTAGAACGGTCTGTATATTTCCCTGGAACTGGACTTCGAGAGTTCTGGATCTTTGCCTGGAATATTCCAGAATGTTCTGTCGACCAAATCGAGCCAGTTTCCACTTGGAATTCCGATTTATAGAGTCATAGAGTGGAGGAGCAGCGCTGCGAAAGCTAGTGCTTCCAAATAAACCTCTCGGACTATAACCTGGTGCTGTGTGATTTTTAACTTTGGAAACTTCTAGAACACACCAGAACGTTTCCCCTCTGGATCCAGTTCTGAAATAATTTAACGTAACATTCCCATCCCTTCCCTGGGAATTTTTTTTTCGTGGAGAAAGATTTTTTTTTCTCTGTTCCTTTCTGTCCGTTTTCTTTGTAAAGGCTGGATCCCTTTCTGGAATGTTCTAGAACATCATCCAACGGAGCGTGTGGAGTGTTCTGGAACCATTATGAGAGAGAAAAAAAAGTCCTTTTAAACCGTCCAACTACTTTTAAATAATCGTGGCTGTGGGTCTGTCGAAAGTAAAGCAGATCTTCCCGCTTTGGAAAGTTCCAGAAGCGTCTGGAAAGTTCGGGGCGATCCTTTGGCGCCTTCCCGCGGTCAGGAGGACGACGGGGGCGTCGCCACCCTAACCCCGCCCCCCGGCCACGGCCCCGCCCCCTGGCCCCGCCCCTGGCCCCGCCCCTAGTCCCCCACTGGTCACGGCCCCGCCCCCTAGCCCCGCCCCCTAGCCCCCAACCGGTCACGGCCCCGCCCCCACGCACCCCCCGGCCCCGCCCCAACACCAACACATCGCGCCCAATTGGGGAGTCTATTCGGTGTTACACGCGGCCCCGGACGGTTTTGAGTGGGGCGCCAGGGGACTTCCGGTCAGGCCGGTGCGTTGTCTTGAGGTGGTTTCGGGGAGTTGCGAGGGGGAGGGTTTTGAGCAGGGGAGAGGGGGGCACCGGCTTCCGGTCCGGGAGGACGGTTGAGTCAGGGACACCGGCTTCCGGTCCCCGACCCGTCGTTCTCTGTTCGCGGGTCGGTTGTCGGAGCGGGTGAGTGAGGCCTAGGGCCTGGGCCTGGGCGAATACACCCCCCCCCTCCACCGCCCGGAAGTTGTAGGAGATTCTGGGGTCTTTACCCTCACAAACCATCCCTTCGTAACCCTCTTCCCCCCCTCCCCTCCACCCCCCCCTCCCCTCCACACCCCCTCCACACCCCCCCTCCCCTTAACCCCCCCTCCCCTTAACCCCCCTTCCCCCCCTCCCCTTCACCCCCCTTCCCTCCCCTCCCCCCCCTTAACCCCCCTTCCCTCCCCTCCCCTTCACCCCCCTTCCCTCCCCTCCCCTTCACCCCCCTTCCTTCCCCTCCCCTCCCCTTCACCCCCTTCCCTCCCCTCCCCTTCACCCCCCTTCCCTCCCCTCCCCTCCCCTTCACCCCCCTTCCCTCCCCTCCCCTCCCCTTCACCCCCTTCCCTCCCCTCCCCTCCCCTTAACCCCCCTTCCCTCCCCTTCCCTCCCCTCCCCTTCACCCCCCTTCCCTCCCCTCCCCTTCACCCCCCTTCCCTCCCCTCCCCTTCACCCCCCTTCCCTCCCCTCCCCTTCACCCCCCTTCCCTCCCCTCCCCTTCACCCCCCTTCCCTCCCCTCCCCTTCACCCCCCTTCCCTCCCCTCCCCTTCACCCCCCTTCCCTCCCCTCCCCTTCACCCCCCTTCCCTCCCCTCCCCTTCACCCCCCTTCCCTCCCCTCCCCTTCACCCCCCTTCCCTCCCCTCCCCTTCACCCCCCTTCCCTCCCCTCCCCTTCACCCCCCTTCCCTCCCCTCCCCTTCACCCCCTTCCCTCCCCTCCCCTTCACCCCCCTTCCCTCCCCTCCCCTTCACCCCCCTTCCCTTCCCTCCCCTCCCCTTCACCCCCCTTCCCTCCCCTCCCCTTCACCCCCCTTCCCTCCCCTCCCCTTCACCCCCCTTCCCTCCCCTCCCCTTCACCCCGTCCTCTTCCCCACTCCTCTCCCCCTTTCCCCTCACCCCCTTTTCTCCATACCCCCTTTTCCCCCTCCTCACCTGCCTTTTGCCCCTCACCCCACTTTTGCCCTGCAGTCAACTCCCCTCACCCTGTCACACATCTCACCTGCTGTCACCCCCCCCAACCTCCCTCCCCACCGCCTTTCCTCTCCTCAAACCTGTGTCTTTCTAACCCAGGTAGCATTCTGCACTTTTCTCCAAAGCCTCCTGTATTGTGGAATAACTATGAAACAGGATAAACAGTCCAACCATGTGATGTTGTGAGGTTTGATTTAGATTAAATGAAATGTATCAAGTTGAGACTTGGGTGGATTTTAAAATTCAGCAAAGGACAGAAAAGATTGGTGGAGGAAATTGCATGCATAAATCTAGAAAAAATGAAAACCGGCTTCTGTAAATATGTAAAATGGAATCAGTTGCTGAAAGTAAATGTGGGGAGCAAGGAAATGGCAGAGACATCAAGCAAAGGTTTTTGTGTGTGTCAGCTATGGCAAGTGGAAAGAGTTTGGGTGCTGACTTGGGAGGCTAGATTCAAGTTCACTTCTCTAATGTGCGCACAAAGATGCACCAGTGTTTACTTCTAGGCTGAGTAAAGAAAGTCTTGGGTTTTTGGATTTTTAAAAAGTATTTGATAAAAGTGGCCATTACTCTAAAGCAGGATGCATAGAATTTTATGGAGTTTAATTCAGATAAATGCGAGGTGCTGCATTTTGGGAAAGCAAATCTTAGCAGGACATATACACTTAATGGTAAGATCCTAGAGAGTGTTGCTGAACAAAGAGACCTTGGAGTGCAGTTTCATAGCTTCTTGAAAGTGGAGTCGCTCGTGGATAGGATAGTGAAAGCGGTGTTTGGTATGCTTTCCTTTATTGGTCAGAGTACTGAGTACAGGAGTTGGGAGGTCGTGTTGCGGCTGTATAGGACAATTGGTTAGGCCACTGTTGGAATATTGCGTGCAGTTTTGGCCTCCTTCCTATCGGAAAGATGTTGTGAAACTTGAAAGGGTTCAGAAAAGATTTACAAGGATGTTGCCAGGGTTGGAGGATTTGAGCTTTAGGGAGGCTGAACAGGCTGGGGCTGTTTTCCCTGGAGTGTTGGAGACTGAGGGGTGACCTTATAGTGGTTTACAAAATTATGAGGAGCATGGATAGGATAAATAGGCAAAGTCTTTTACCTGGGGTCGGGGAGTCCAGAACTAGAGGGCATAGGTTTAGGGTGAGAGGGGAAAGATATGAGACCAACAGGGCAACTTTTCATGCAGAGGGTGGTACGTGTATGGAATGAGCTGCCAGAGGATGTGGTGGAGGCTGGTACAATTGCAACATTTAAGAGGCATTCGGATGGGTATATGAATAAGAAGGGGTTTGGAGGGATATGGGCCAAGTGCTGGCAGGTGGGACTAGATTGGGTTGGGATATCTGGTCGGCATGGACAGGTTGGACTGAAGGGTCTGTTTCCATGCTGTACATCTCTATGACTCTATCTATGACTAATTGGGGTTAATACAGAAGCATGGATGTAGCACTGATAAAGTGACAGCTAGGTAAAAGATTGAATAAAAGACAGGAAACACAGTCAGTTTGGAACTGGTCAGTTTCAAGTTGGTAATGCTGTGATTTGAATATTTATAGTCCGTCTTCACGACAGGTGCCTAAGTGTGATATATTTTGGTTCAGAATTGGTGGTATAGTGGACAGTGAAGAGAGTGACTTCAGAGTACAACAGGATCTTAATCAGATGGGCCAAGGAATGGCAGATTGAGTTTAATTTAGATAAATGTAAGGTGCATTTTGTAAAGGCAAATCAGGTCAGTACTTGTATGCTTCAAGGTAAGGTCCTGGGGAGTGTTGCTGAACATAGAGACCTTGGCGTGCAGGTTCATAGCTCCTTGAAAGTGGAGCTGTAGGTAGATTAATGAAGAAGGCATTTGGTATGCTTGCTGTTATAGATCAGTACATTGAGTATAGGAGTTGAGAGGTCATGTTGAGGCTGTACACGACAATGGTTCAGCCACTTTTGCAATACAGCGGGCAATTATGATTTCCCTGCTATAGAAAGGCTGTTGTGAAACTTGAAAAGATTCATAAAAACATT